>NC_045747.1:9463932-9464831 GCF_008692095.1 Etheostoma spectabile
GTGTGTGTGTGTGTGTGTGTGTGTGTGTGTGCGCGCGCGCATGTGTGCACGCTGAGTTTTATTGCCTATGCATAGTTGTATTGATGCTATTGATGCTGCAGTGACTCAGACGCCTGTCACAGTGACCTTGATAACGCAGCTTTTGTAGCACCTATAGCATATGTACCTTATCTTACTTTGTATAACATTATGTTTTCCTTAACATCACAGAAAGAGTTAGAACTGAGCAATAAGTCACACTGATTTGTCTTTCCTCACAAACAAACATCTTGCAGATTTGCAGAGGTTCCCATGAGGATTGGTTCAACTGTTTTCATATTGGATGGTTGTTTTGTGAAAGGCAACACATGAGTTTATAAGGCAGTGTAGTGTAGTTTCAGCTGCGGTCTTTGAGTGCAAACTGTGTGCGTATATGTGTGCCAGTGCCAATGGTCCACTAATCAAGGCTTCCTCACACCGACCACAGTCTCTCAGTCAGGGATCCAAAAGTGATTATGAAAATGACATACATTGGGGCTCGAAAGTTCGTGCACCCCAGGTAAAAATTTGTATTAATGTGCATAAAGAAGCCAAGAAAAGATGGAAAAATCTCCAAAAGGCATCAAATGACAGATTAGACATTTGTATAATATGTCACAAAAATTTAGATTTTATTTCCATCATTTACGCTTTCAAAATAATAGAAAACAAAAATAATTGCATCTGCAAAAGTTTGGACACCCTGCAGAGTTAATACCTTGGACTGCCCCCTTTGGCAAGTATCACAGCTTGTAAACTCTTGTAGCCAGCCAAGACTCTTTCAATTCTTGTTTGTTGTAACTTCGCCCATTCTTACTTACAAAAGTCTTCCAGTTCTTTAAGATTTCTGGAATGTCTGTCATGCACTGCTCTTTTAAGGT
>NC_045747.1:9464841-9465001 GCF_008692095.1 Etheostoma spectabile
ATTTTCAATTATGTTGAGGTCAGGAGATCGCGAAGGCCATGGCAAAACCTTCAGTTTACGCCTCTTGATTTAATCCACCGTGGATTTTGAGATGTGTTTAGGATCATTATCCATTTGTAGAAACCATCTTCTCTTTAACTTCAGCTTTTTCACAGATGGC
>NC_045747.1:9465011-9465413 GCF_008692095.1 Etheostoma spectabile
TGTCCAAAATTTGCTGAAATTTTATTAAATCCATTATTCCTTCTACTAGTGAAATGTTCCCTGTGCCACTGGCTACAATACAACCCCAAAGCATGATTGATCCACCCCCATGCTTAACAGTTGGACAGAGGTTCTTTTCATTAAATTCAGTGCCCTTTCTTCTCACAACTTACCTTTGCTCATTCCGGCCAAAAAGTTCTACTTTAACCTCATCGGTCCACAGAACTTGTTTCCACAATGCATCAGGCTTGTCTATATGTTCATTTGCAATCTTCAAACGCTGATTTTTGTGGTGAGAACGTAGAAGAGGTTTTCTACTGATGACTCTTCCATGAAGACCATATTTGTACAACTATCTCAGATGGTGTACCATAACTCCAGTGTCTGCCAGGTCTTTCTGGA
>NC_045747.1:9465423-9465778 GCF_008692095.1 Etheostoma spectabile
AGTCAAACGTGGGTTTTGACTTGCTTTTATTACAATCCTGCAAGCTGTTTTGTCGGATATTTTTCTTGGTCTTCCAGATCTTGCTTTAACTTCCAATGTTTCTGATGATTTTCTTTATTACATTCCGAACAGAGGATATTGGCATCTGAAAACGCTTTGCTATCTTTGTATATCCGTCTCCAGCTTTGTGAGCGTCAACTATTTTCAGTTTCAGTTTTCTAGACAACTGCTTAGAAGAACCCATGGTGCTGATTTTTGGGGCAAAGTCAGATAAGTCTGGTTATTTAAAACCTTAAGATAGAAATCACCTGGTCTTTCCAGATGATAATTGAGAACAATCCATGACACTGTCAGG
>NC_045747.1:9465788-9466795 GCF_008692095.1 Etheostoma spectabile
CCAAAGGGGGCGGTGCATGCTATAAACTCTGCAGGGTGGCCAAACTTTTGCAAGTGCCATTTTTTTGTTTCCTGTTTTTTTGAAAGTGTAAATTGTGGAAATAAAATCTAAGTTTTTGTGACATTTTATACAAATGTCTAATCTGTCATTTGATGCCTTTTTAAGATTTTTTCATCTTTTTTGGCTTCTTTATGCACATTAATAAAATGTTTTACCTGTGGTGCCCAAACATTTGAGCCCCACTGTAACTGTCTTGCTCCTCTTCCTTAGAGCTACCTGCCCCTGTCCTGCAAAGTGAAGCAATGAAATTTGGCCCAGTCATAAATGAACTACAGTTCAAGAGCCATAAAAACACCTTATGATGTCTGGGTTTCTGTAGCCAGGCTATTAAGCTGTAAAAATCTAGATTCAGCCGATATTGTTGGGGAGTGTGCAGCAAAGATCAAAAGGTCCTTGCTCAGCCATACTTTCATAAACCTACAGTGGGCTTGGTTTTTACCAGTAAGCACACAGGAAAATTCTTTGAATTCCCCGGCCTCACACCCTTACTCTACTTTTGCCGCCCTACAGCCAATACCTCTGGCTTCATGGGTTTGTTTGTGGCGCGTTTGACGTCACAGGAAGATCAATTAGTTCCTCAAATGAGTGAGTTGTTTCTTTTCCCCCTCCAGATTAAAAATATATTTGACTTTATAGTTTGTACATTGGACTGAATCTGTAGATAAGAAAAAGTATGTGGACATAGGGACATTTACCTGGCACACACTAACACACACTAACGTTCAGCTACTACTGTGAAGGTGGGCCAGAAAACTGACCATACTGGATGCCATCCACATGAGTAAGTCTGAACACACAACCCTACTACCCTTTTCCTTTGTCTCTCACCTCCTCTATCTATCTTTCTATAATTGTGTCTCAGACCCAGACATGTCCATAAATAAACGGGGTCTCCCACTCTTCAACCAGACCCAAGCCATGTTTATGTTGAGGCCTATGTTGGATTG
>NC_045747.1:9466805-9471491 GCF_008692095.1 Etheostoma spectabile
GGGGGGATCATCTGGACGACTGGGCCTGCCACACCGCCTCTCTCCGGACTCAGGTGGAATCAAGATGTGCCACCAAACACCAGCATCTGCTTAATGGACTAACATAAGCTTAAAACCTAACTGGGTCATACTTTATATATAGAGATATATATATATATAGATATATATATCTATATATATAGATATATATAGATATATATAAAGAGAGAGAGCGATAGATTGATAGATTGATTGATTTATGCTTATAGTAAACAGCCCTTGACTTTTTTTTATATTTTTGTTTTAACACTTGGCAGTCTTAGTATAGCATTTAAAAACAAGAGTCTAGAGAAATTAAAAAAAAAGATACAGATCAAAGTGTGCTTTTAGAGTTGCTGTATTTTTATAGTTATTTATTTTGCATTAATTATTTTTGTAAATCCGCTATTATCTTTTCATTCATAATTGCTCCAGAATACAAACTGTACATTTTTGAAAGGACGGTATTATCCTCCAGTTTCGGCTTTAATTTAACGCTATCTGTAAAGAAAGTCAGAAGAAAATTTGTCATGACAGACAGTGGAGGAGCTTTTAGGTTTATTTACATTAGCTGGATGTGGTCTCCTGGTCTTCATTTCATCTGGTTCAGGAGCCAGGCTATTAAAACTAATGAACACTTATTACCCCGAGTTGGATCCTGAGCTCCTTGCTAAACATCCCTTCTGTAGCTGTTTGTTTTACTTTTACCTGATTATTCAAACAGAGCAGTAAAACATGTGGCTGAGCCTTTGCCTCTGGACTTTACAGGTTGTCTCGTAAACAGTCTGA
Source organism: Etheostoma spectabile (assembly GCF_008692095.1). Taxonomy (NCBI): domain Eukaryota; kingdom Metazoa; phylum Chordata; class Actinopteri; order Perciformes; family Percidae; genus Etheostoma; species Etheostoma spectabile. The sequence goes on from NC_045747.1 coordinate 9,467,613, forward strand.
TCTATGATACGTGATTGGACATGAGAGCCACAGTTTTTTTATATGAGCAAACACGGGTGGTCTTTGCTTTTCTTCACTAATCATCTTGGACTGAATCCAGTATTTTATTTAATGTACAATCTGATGTCCTATGTGTTGAATTGTCGAGATACTATGGGATTATTAGAAAACAAAACAGTTTTAATGTTGAACACGTTGCTGTTTTTACGAACTGACAAACCGACGAAAGTGTCTGTGTGCATCTTCATGGCCCTCATCTTGTTGGTGGGAATGAATTTTTTTGGTATGCTTTAATCAAGACATCTGCTTTGCAAATGTGAGGGAACGCTCCTCGGACGAAACAGTTATATCTATTTTGACGTTTAATACTACTTACAAATATAATAGTATTTTTTCTGTTTCTAAGAATTTTTTGAGGATGTAAAGGACTCAATTTAATTGTGCTACATTTACTCTGTTAAAGAATAAAATGCATATGTGTTTTTAATAAGCTTACATTGTAATACATTTGTGTTTTAGAAGATATGCAATCCTTCTAGTTTACAATGTCACATATGCCACCAGTTTCAACTTATGGCCTTTTTATCATGGTTTCAACAGCACCAGGATTTGCTTGCTTGATGGTTTTATAATTGTTTGCTCATCGCCAGGTGTCAGATTGAAGATTGTAGCGACAACTGACAGATACTTAAAGTGTGTGTGTGTGTGTGTGTGTGTGTGTGTGTGTGCGCGTGTTTCTGTGTACATGACAGCTTTGGTGCGTTTCAGCAGATCATCAGTGGCATTAGAGAGTGTTAGTGAGTGACAGTTGAAATTGTGTGTTTCTCTCCCCTTGCTGAGACCTTTGTGCTGCATAAATCAGCCCAAACAGCTCAGGTATTGTTGAGGGAAGGAAAGAGCTCTTTCTTCTGACTCCTCTCCCGACACTTGTGGTTTTTAATATGATACGTGCATACGGAAAGCATGGTCACATAAACAGCGTGTAGAGTTTCTCTGTGTCTGTACCAATCTGTCAAAAAGCACTGCTTCACCCCCAACAAACCCCTCCCGTTACCCCACAGCCCCTGTCATCCACAGCTGGAATTTCCCTGAAGTCAGTGTTGGCCTTTTCTACTTGTTGAAACCTAATGAAGTATTGTAAGAAGGCATACCACTTCATGGCACCTTTGTTTGTCAAATACAAGATTAAAGTGCATGTTTCAGAGAAAGGGGAAGAGAAAGAGAGAACCGGGAGAATAGATGGATTTTAGACAAAAGAGTGAGGAGTGATAAGCCTGAAAATGAGAGGCAGATTGAGGGAAGAACAAAAAAAACGACCTCTGCTGTCTGCTTTTCTGGCAATGACATTACCTTTGCACCCGTGAGGAGAAAGCATATCAGCCCTTTTTGCTGAAATTCTATATGGGGAACTTAAAGGTATGGCTTCGTGAGTTGCCATGTCTAGGTCAAAGCAATGGTTCGAAAACTCTTGCATTTCACTTGACATGCTATCACTGTAAAAAAAATATCTGTAATTGGATATAGAACACAAGGCACCACACCTATAAATCTAGCACCATTATTAAGGGCTGTGTTGGTTTGATACTTGGACTCCACCTACGTCAGTGGCACAGCTGGCACTGGTGTGTGTGTGTGTGTGTGTGTGTGTGTGTGTGTGTGTGTGTACTCACAGGTTATAGACTATATCAGTCCCTTTTGTACTTATTCTACAGCTTTGTCCTAAAGAGTTCGGAGATCTCACAGCACAGAACCTTTTTTTACTACCCGACTCGTTGTTTATACTGAAAATCATAGAATATGCTGGCAACTTGGCAAACAATGGAAAGAACAGATTAGAACATTGCAGCATATCGTGCCGACAGAATATTTAGTACACGAGTGGGCCATGGGCAGCTGTGTGAAGTAACATAAAGAAACCGACAGCAGGAGAGATATGGGCCAAAACATAGTGAGAGAACATTGAAGCCATGCCTGTGGAAACTTTTAGGTCCTCAGAGTGTCTTAACTGTAGCTACTGGGGGAGGAAATACTGAATCCTCACTGCAGGGGCCTTCCTCTGTTCTCGGGTGCCTCCGAAGTGCTTGATAGTACACGTTTTTGTTGGATGCCTCACAAAGTCTTTCCTCCGTCTCCCCACACATCTGAAGATGTATTTTTTTTTTTTTTTATCACAGAACAGATTAATCCCCCCCCCCCCAACTGACCGTTTCCTTCCTCGTTTTGTATCTTTTTGTTTTGGTTTCCTTCTCTTTCTTTACCCCCTCTTATCAGCTAATCCCTCCCTGCATAGATCGGTCAATTAAGAAGCTTAGTTGATAGAAAACGAGACCGGTTTGGATGCATTGAATGTGTGAAAATGCTGTGAAAAGGGGGGTTGTGACTGGCCCTCCAAATGAAGAAAAGAGGGAAGTAGAGCCTTTTGGTAGGGTTCCTTTACCAAAGAAGAGCCTGTATCGCCTCTGAGAAGTTTGACACAGACCGTTGAAAAAATTGAGTCGAGAAATCTCACTTTGCCTTCTGGTTTTGTTTCACAAGTGGTTTGGATTAAGGATTCTGGGCGTCACAATCAGACACTTTTGTAATTGTAGCATTACTGACCTTTGTCTTGGATGGAAAAAAAACATGGCAAAGCATCTTACACACACACACACACACACACACACACACACACACACACACACACACACACACACTGACACATAGTTTCTGATCTCCTTACCAAGATTAGACACAAATGACCTGGCTTATAAAATGTTTGAATAATATCCATAGAATTATGGTCTTAAAGCTTTTAGCCATCTACTTTTCTCATTAAGTAAAACACATTTCACAAGACTAGTTTAACTAGTTTTCTAGTTAAACTGAGCAATGAGGTTTTTTTGCGGCACTTTAAGTTAAAGATATAAATAGACCTGTATACATGTTGTTTTAGATAGATATAATAGGTTCTTTGCTCTGAAGTCAAGAAATCAAACAAGGATTTAATATGTCACATTTTGAATTACATTTCAAATGCATTTCTGAGACCTGTAAAGCTAAAGTTAGTTCTGTGTGTTTTATCTAACATTTATAAGTGAAAACTAGGGATGATTTTGAAACTGTCATCCCCAAATCACGGCCACATAAGTTGTTTTACAAGCTGCAATTACAACTCATATTTGTGAAACGTGAAAAGCATGAGGCCGTGTAAGAAGTAATGTGGGTAAGTGGTTGCGGATGGGTCAAAAAACTTTCTTGGACTTGGACTTTCATCCAGGAGACTGGGGTTTGTGTACCATTTGAAAATTAATTAAACAGTCTGTTTTTGTGACTAAACGGAACAAACAGAGCTACGTCAGGTTCTACATCACGTGCATAACTGGAAGTGAAGTAACATCTGATTTTGACCCAACTAAATAGTTTTGGTGCATGAACACAACCATGCTGCAACCATATGACAATGTTAATGACGTGTTTAAAACTGCAACCGTTATGGTCTCTGGTTTAGATTTGAGGACGGAAAAGGCTTCTGTGGGTTATTTTTCCTGCCACCGCTAGTGGCGCTAATTTATGAAATGCTTCAATGGATCGTTTTAGAGGGTAGGAATATATCCTTGCGTGGCTTGAAAGACTTTTTGATGATTTCAGATCTTTTCTTATCCTTCTCAAACTGAGAAATGCTTTCTTAGTCAGTACAAACTTTTTCAGCCATACAGGTACACTAAATCCACCTTAAGTTAAATGAGGGGCAGGCCATTTCTGCTGTGAAGTTTGAGATTCGGCTGGGGTTGAAAGAAATGCTTTCTGTGTACAAAACCTAAACAAGATGTGCTTTGGAACAGACTCTGGGCTGTGCTGTTGGGAGAGGAGAGAAGGGTGTGTGTGTGGGGGGAGGGGGGG
>NC_045747.1:9471501-9476193 GCF_008692095.1 Etheostoma spectabile
TGTAATTGCCACATTAAGGGGAAGGAATTCAAAATAAATTTAATCTCCCAATCCCTTTCACCCCCCAAGAGGTTTACAGTGAGCATGCTCCGTCTTGTTATGAGACACAAGGAGAGTACAGAGAGAGTGAAAGGTAGACCGGGAGGAAGAAGTCGATGTTCGGATCGAGGTAATTGACTAGCTCCTAACCAGGATGAACTTGTGTGGGACAATTCACACAGAAGAAGCAAAAGCTGTCCAGCCATCTCTTAAGTTGGTTGTGCTGTGTTTGTGTATGTGTTAGGTAGCATACTGATGACCTTAGCTGCCAAAGCCACATATGGATTTACTCTTCTCTGCCGGCTCTTTTCCCACAGTGCCTCACTCTGTAGCTGAATAGTGTCATCAAGACCAAGGAGCATGTTTTCACCCTAACCAAACACACCACACCAGCTAATTTCACTGACTGGCGCATCTTTAAAAAAACAGAAGGAGAAGTGGAGGGAGTGTAGACATTATTAAAATCTGCTGCAAATGTGTTTGTTTGGACTTTAAACTTGCCAACTCTGGGGTCACGACAGAGGATGATTTAAAACCAGACGTTAAGCCAACCGAAGGCTTTCTAAAGCACACATTCTCCCTTGTGATGTCTTTCGGCTCCATTTTTCCATCAACTTGGGACTTGCAGAATAAGCATTTGCTATCTTGGAAGTTACTACTTCCTGTTCTTTTTCTGAAAATAACTTCAGGTGAGCAGATCGCTCCAAAGCCGCGGTGAGGCTGTGTCAGCTTGTGAGGTGCAGAGGCAGGGTTAAAGGCCTGTAGGATTCTACTGTATGTCATCGTGTGGTTTGGGCTCTCACTAGGACATATGGTGTGGTGTATTTTTATAACGTAATCATTCCTCCTCCTGCAACAACACTGTTAAAACTTTCTGCATGCTGGGGCAAGAATTCAGTCAAGAGCCCTGCTGACCCAGTCACAACAGAGCATAAACAATGAAGCTAGGGCCTTGGTAACACACACAGCACACATGGACACACAACAGCACACACTTTGCCCAACGCAACTTTTGTTACTGCCCAAAAGCCATCGTACATACCATGTTTTTAGTCATTACTTAATGTAATTGCAGGTGATTGGTGCACACATGTGGTGTGTTTACCTGAGCAAATGTAACCTGTGGCATCCTGAGTTGAGTGAGTCATATGCCTTTAAGGAGGGACAGCGAGGTCAGCTGGAGTTCTTTCCTTAAGTGACATAGATATGGCTTTCAGGTAGTAAATTTAATTAAGACAGTTGCACAAGCCTATAATTATGGCATCTTCCCATGCTTCACCCATGTATATTGTCTCTTTCGTCTCTCATTATCAGCTGTAAATATCTGTCTACAGTAGGTTGTTGAAAACCAGTGCTGTACTCATGGCACTTAAGATATTGTTTCTGGTATTGCTGCTGACAAAGTAATACTCCAACTGCCTACAGGTATTCAACTTAGACAGATGTCATTTTTTTATTAATCCCTTTTGTTTGGGAAAAAAATGCTTCCTGTAAAATTAAATGTCACAGAAGCTGCTGTTGTGGCACAGGAGGCTTGACAGGATGATTGAATGGGACTGTCTTTGTCCCCCAGCTCGCAGCTCATTAGGGAAACACCACCCTAGGTTTCAGGGTGCTGACAGGCTGATTCGGTGTGATGGGGTGCCGTGTGGATGAACATGCCATCCCCTTGGCGATCAGGTGAACACTGTGCTCTGTGTTGATGGGGACGATGGGCACACAGATCACGTTTCTAGCAGGAGCAGGAAGTGAGAATTGGAGGGTTCCTCTTACCAGGCCCCTTCTTTCCTCCCGGTCCTACACAGAGCCAAACTCAAACCATGTGTGTTCTCACCCTGTGGACCTCTGTATACAGCCGGCCTGGCTGGCTGGTTGGCAAGTGCTGTGGTCTTTTTGATAACATGTGATCTCAGGAAACATTCAGCCCCTCCCTCCTGTCATTGTGTTTTGAATCCCCCCTCTGTGTAACTCCATTGGTGTCTCTTGAGGAAAGTGGTAAGCGATTCCTCTCTGTGTCCGGTCTCCAAAGACACACCCCTCCCTCCCGCTTGGAGCTTTCATTCAAGGTTAGGCACACGATGGATGTGATTGGGGAAGTACAGTAGTCTGTCCCCAGGGCCAAAGGTCATTTCCTGATACTCAAGCTGCCATAAGTTAACTAAGAGCAGATTAAGAAAAATGGCTTTAACTCACAATGACAATGGAGGAATTAGGCCACTGAAAGTTACGTAGTTACACAGTAATTACATAAACTGATAATTATTGGTGACTAGTTTTGAGCCGGTGGGATTTTATAATTTATTGTTGTTTCTTTCATGAAAGAGGCTTTTATGATGCCACTACATTTCTCTTTCATGTTGAAAAAAGGGTCTTTAGCTCTTGCCTGCCCTTTAAAATATATCACTCCTCGCTCTTAATAAACACTTATGTGATACAGACTTGCTTGATTAACTTGTATCGTAAGGGATACAATATAAAAACGCCTCATAAACTTAGCGTCAGTCCCCTGTGTCAACACACACACTGCATCTAGGTTAGTTAGTGACCATTTGTGCACTGGAGCTCCCTCTGAGGATTTCGATATAAAGTTAATGTATATATGATTGTGTACAGTGTCATCAAAGTCAGGATATTGTAGTCATGGAATTTTCTGGCATGGGAATATCCCTAAGATGAAGTTCTTATGTTGTAAGAATGCCAGGGTGTATAAGTCTGATTTGGTGAAATACCTGTCTCTGCTCTCAATCCTTCCACTGCAAAACGGCTGTTTACAGAAAACACTGACTGATGAAGGGATAATCTGTTAAAATATATGTGCCTCTTCTTTCTGTATCTTACTGACTTTTCTTGGTTTGTACATTTTTAAGAAAGAAAACGCTTAGTTAACCCCTGCATGGGAGAGAGTGTACATTCATTATAGAAAAAAAAGAAAGAAGCTAAAACGTGCTGCTGTGTTGGCATACCTGCATCCAGCATTTTGTAAAGGATTGTTAATGCCCGGCTCCTGCCCTGTTTGTCTCCTCTGCCTTAATGTAAAAGTCACCCTCAACCCACCTTCCGCCACCCATTTTTTTCTAATGACACCCATTGTATGGACACCTGTGGCCTGCCATTTCCACTGGGGGAGTTAAGGGATGGGGGCGTGGCAGCATTGCCAGCTTTTAATCGAGACGCGTTGACTAATCGCACAAGGATTAGCTTCTTAGACAAGGCCTCTTTCATTCTGACACTCCACTCCATTTACCGCAAAGACTGAAATGGAGAGGGTGGGGGAGAGTACATTTCTTGGGGGCTGGGGGTAAGTACAGATGGCATACTGTACCTGGATGTGCTTTGTTTGATCATGCCTAAGCCCCACACACACACACACACACACACACACACACACACACACACACACACACACACACACATCCTAAGGCTGGATCTTTCTCCAAGTTCTCAACTCTGCATATTTCTCACAGCAATCACATACTGTGCCTTGAAAAGCAGAAACATGAATGAATACATTTACACCGGTGTACCCCTTATGCTGTGCGTAACAGTTACAAAAAACTGGGGGGAAATATAGGAGTGAGAGAACTGATTTTGAGCAACACAACCATTGTACCATCCCATTATTTGAATCTTATACACTCTGAACACTATGTTCACTGCACTGAATGAAGATGACGTGTTTTTCAGGTACCTTGCCCTTTTTTTCAGCCCTGAGATTTAGTTAAGCATGCCGTGAATGGTTTGTGTATGTGTGTTGGGAGTGGGCTGTGGACCTGTATATTGTTGTACGTAAATGAAGTGGGGAGACACCGTCGGGGCTTGGTGGCAAAGCTCGAACCTGATGTTTCCCAGGCCCCTCTGCTGTATATTCAAGGGTTTGATGAGGTCATTCATAACACACAGCACATGAAGGCACATAGGCAACATACGCATACCCAATTGTAGGCACAGAAAAAAAGTAGACAAAAAGAAGTAATCCTAACATTGCACATGCATCCTTCAATGGCCAATATAACTGACTGTCCACACCTCCAGATAGTTTTAATTTTCAAATGTCTTCAACCCTAACTGGCATTGCCTCAATTGACATCAACAGAGGCAATTCATATAAAGGCATTATACAACGTTTTTCCCCATATATGCACTCCTCAATACCTTTAAACAGACTTTGATGTGTAAAATTGGTAAAAGTCCATTTTAAGACTTATCATTTAAGAGAGAGAGATCATGTCAGATCCATTAGAAAAGCAGTATTACATTTCTAGTGAAGAGGGTGTTGGTTCTATTTTTTCTTCTCTTCTCTACTACTGTCATTACAGCAATTGTAATATTTTAAGAAAACTCTTTTATGGTCAAGGTCTTTCTGGTATTTTAGATAATCTGCTTTTAGTTTGTGGGACTTGAAGCCTGTGGTGTGACATGCAGATTTTCAGGATTCTCCGTTTGCACAATTTGCCTCGAAAGCCTGTGGGTTTCAGGTTTCACACACCTAACAGAGTAACCTGCTACACACTAAGCCCTCTCTGAATAGAACATGATGCAGAGCAAGCAAAGGCAAGACAACCTTGTGACATGACAAAAGAAGGGCAAACACCACAGTGATTCTTGTCATTTTCAAAGGCTTCTGTTGGGATAGCACGTTCCAGTGGTCTCCCA
>NC_045747.1:9476203-9477066 GCF_008692095.1 Etheostoma spectabile
AATTGACTCTAACTCAATTGCTGTTTATATTGAGGAGCCCTAAACCGGCAGGCTGGGATCATCCAAAGTTTTTCTTCTGTCAGATTTGTTACAGAGACAGCTTTTGTAAAGGTCAAGCATGTGTGGCAGGTGGACTGGGCTCAGGTGTGCAACGTCAGCCACATGTTTACTCAGTGGTCTTGTGTGTTCTTTCAACCATGTACTCTCAAGTTGCCTTGGCTCAAGCAAACATAGATGAAGAAACATGTAAGGAGGAAGGAGGACAAGGGGGAAGACATGGTGGTTAAATATCTGGCTCATAGAATCATAATCTGCTCAGCCTAAAACTGGATTAGAAAGTTAACTTTTCCATATTGTTGGATTGCACAATTCAACTTCTCAGAATCTATTTCTCCGTACTGTGTTTGCTCTCGAATACATACTGCGGCCTGTTGTTTGTCTAGTCACAGGAGCAGCCTGGAACCAGCTGCCAACCTAGCTCTGCAGTTTGTGTGCTGTTTCACTCAGCTGGGGTGGAAAATGATAACAAAGGAATTACATTAAATAGCGCTAAAGCATTTGCGGTAAGGCAGATAGAAAAGTTAGACATACTTTACAGCAAATGGGAGGGGCAAGATAGGCTGAGGCTGCAGGATATGAATAGGTGTGTGGGTGTGCGTTTTAAAAGGCTGTGTTCATGAAGCACAGGGCTGGGAACTAAGTGTTTGGCCCTCCAGGTGTGTGTGCCGATGGTTGTCGAGGCTTGTGAGGCCTGCTGCTGCGGAGGTTACGTGACAGCGGTAATGATAGGTTGTGGCGGGTGAAGACATAAGTGTGTGTGTTGCTGCAGGCAAGTGTTAGCTTGGCTCCTGATGACATACACA
>NC_045747.1:9477076-9485801 GCF_008692095.1 Etheostoma spectabile
CACACACACACACACACACACACACAAAAGCCCGCGCACACAGTCAACAATGTACTTTATATCAGACTTTGCATCCCACGCAGCGTGAGCAATTAGACGCATGACATCAGGACTAGGCCAAGTTCTACAAGTCTGGGGTCAAAGGATCCTTAACCAACCAGCTCCGTCTAAAATGCAGGCTCTTAAATCAGGTGACTGAGGGGTCAAGTTCAGGTTAGGCTGTATTCATGCAGAGCTGGTCAAGTGCCTCTGCCTGTCTGATTGCCTTTGACTTGTTGACTTAACAAGCAGATCTGTGTTTTTAGCTCTTTAGGCTGCATTTACACCCAGTATGGAGGATTCTATCAATCTCTGGAGCATTTAACCTTTGTTTTGTTTATGCAGATGAGAAGAATTCCATCATCAAAGTTCAATTCAATTTTATTTATAGTATCAATTCATAACTAGAGTTATCTCAAGACACTTTACAGATAGAGTAGGTCTAGACCACACTCCAGAATTTACAAGGACCCAACAGTTCTAGTAGTTTCCTCCAGAGCAAGCAAAGTGTGCCTATATCTTTATTGTGGTGTGTATAGACATATTGATACTTAAAATACACTGCAGGAAACAAACCACGACATTAAGTTGTTTTTGTTGTTGAACTTGGTTTGAAGACCACAAGGAACCCAGGCAAGTCGATAGTTAGTCTCTAAACTACAAGAAAGTCTACCAAAATTCTGTCCAATAAACAAGTAGCTTGCACATCCATATAACATTTGGTTTCAAGCCCTGCTTCACTTGTAATTGTGAACCCAGACAAAAAAAAATGCTGCAAAGTAAACATTTGGTTTGGGCCAAAGAAAAACAGTGTGATTCTGATCTGATGGCAGCCTAAGATAAACAGTTATACATTTAGATTAGTCTCCAAAGAATTCTGTTTCGTATCCCAAGGTGTTTTAGGAGATCATATTTCAGATAACTAATCAGATTTTGCGTAAGACTTAAAAAATGACTTTCTGTTGAAGCAATTTTCAGATCAGCTCTTAGACACCAAAGACGCATGAGCTCAACTTTGCGGATGTTTAAATTAGTTCCTTGTTTTGTGACTAGCACATACCTGGAGCTCATTAAATGGGATGTTCAACACATTACCCACTCCTGGCATTTACAGTAATGTGCAAAGATAATAGTGTTGCTTGACAAAGATGCTCATTGTTGTGGCTTGCAGCGATACCTTGCATCTCAGGGAAATAGAACTTGCTGCGGTGAGCCGTCCCACACAATAAAGCTCTCAGGAGGACTTTTCCAGTGTGTCCCACGATGGTCTCACCACTCCGGCCGCATCCGTTTGCCTGGTTCTGTGCTTCTCTCTTTGTGCTACCGCAACATTTAAAAATACAAACACATACATACACACACACACACACACACACACACACACACACGGGGGGGGGACAACAGTCAAGCTATTGTCTTGTCTTACATAGGATGGACTCAGAGCTACTCATGTCTGCATGTCTGATCTTAAATTATAAGCTGTGGTTTTGTGTAAGACGGTTGAATTGGTGCTGCTTCGTGTCAAGATGACTCTTTAACATGTCAGAGACCATTTTAACCTCTCAAAAGTAAGAGGCATAAGAGTAATGACACAGGAGACACATTACTTTTACCCAGTCATTCTGAACATGGCAACATGAGACACACCATGCTCTGGAGAAAAGTAATACAAATTCACTCCATGACCGATGAACAGTAGGAATCCACTAGTTCTGTTTGGTGTCTTTTGACGCTATTGTGAGGTACGTTAAAACCTGTCAGATCTTTTACATTTCATGTTCTGAATTGAACTCTAATGGGGTTGAGTTCAAAGAAGTAAAGAGGATATTTCTTGCTGTCTCAGGGCTTAGTGCTAGTTCAAAGCCTTCCAACTGTTGACAGCAGCTGGTCTTCTTAGGAGCTCTAACTTTGTCTTACTTTTTGAAAAAAAGCTACTCCGCTTTAGTCAATCCCCAACAGTACAACACTATAGATCCCCCCCTTGCACTGTAGAAGAAAGCGTTTTGATTTAGGCAGTATTAGGCTGTCTGGAGAGTTATCAAAGCTTCCATCTTCCATCTCCGACTGTGGCTGTTTCTCTTCAGTTCATTTCTTTTCCAGTCCCAGAGACGGCAGTGCCTAGAGGCTGTGTCAGTGCTTATATTTGTGATTTCTTTCTGCAGAGGAACAATGGTTTAGTTTAGACAGTGCATTCCTGATTATTGACACACTTTGGTATGAAGGAGGATTAGTGAGCGCCTTGGCTTTCTGATTCTTCTGTGTTGGCTCATAAGCAACACCTGTGTATCCGTGACAACGGGCATCACAATTCACAAAGATTTTGCCACCAACCGGTTCGACCGAGAGTCTGTGGCAATGATTGTGCAAGGAGGTTAACTTAAGAGAGGAGAAGTGTTTGCTTGACACAAAGCACCAAGTGAGTCCTTGCAAAAACTTCCAGCTACTGTAAGAAATAAATTCTACTTGCTCTTATTAATCTCATAAAATGTGTTTTTGCACCAGTTTCTGTCTTGTTTCTTCAGTAGAAATAGTTTTATAGGGTGGAGATGGCAGGGTATGGTTTCAGCAAGAGGAGACGGGCCCATTCTGACAGCCCTGATTACCTGTGTCCGGCTGGCCCACATGTGGTCTGTGGTGAGATAGCCCGATAGCTGGAACTGAAGCAGCATTGTTAGCCAGCAAGCAGTTCACTGAGGGTCTCATAATGACCTGCTCCTCAATCTTATCAGCTGGAGCCCACAGGACTAATATCAAGCATCCTGGTAAAGACTTCCACTGACATCATGATGCCATAGACTTTTGGTTCTACCCCATTATATTGACACTTTTGAGACCCTGCTTCTTCATGGAAGCACTAAAGTTCCCCTATTTGATTTGGGGTGTTATTTTGTGTCTCTGGTGCTTCCACACGCTCTGGTGCTTCCATACAAACTTGGAACAAAAACCATCCATGCTGTTTTGAGTGAGACACAGGTTTCTGAATATCCTCTGCCTTCAGTCTCCGGTTAGCCCCTCGTTCTCAATTGCAAAACACTGCTACAACACACACAACATAATCTACAATAGAAAAACTTTACATGTCCCTGTTCAGCACGTGTTCCACACAAAGTTGGAAGTGCACCCCCATTTAGAAAAAATCTCCCAGCTAATCCTCCCTAGCTGGGTAATGTGATCCTTACCTAACTACTGTGCATGTGCAACTCCCAAAAAACAAAGATAGTAGAGAAATGAGATGTCTCACTCTGTAGCCAAAATAGAGAGCTCAACTCACAGGGTGAAAGAGGATCTGTAGCAATGTGCAGTGCAACAATGTTTTTTTTTTAACATTAAACCATGTAAACCTATTCTGGTACTCAAAATACAATTATAAACCTGAAAATGAACATAATATGGGCTCTTTAAGACGATGAAAATACATAATGGCTCTTATCATTTTATCATCCATGTAAATGTGTCCTCTTAAAGAATGTGTTACGTAACATTACCGTCACCTGCGTTCCTGAATTGAAACCCAGGATGTAAGACTTACTTGGTATAAAATAAGTAATGTTGAAATTAAAATAAACTTAAGTGTTTGTTTTTAATTTTAAAGAACATATCTGGTGTACAGTTTGTTCAGTCCTGGCTTTTTTCCAGGAATATTTTGGTTTGATTGGGCTACATTTACATTGCTACATTTTGGTTTAAAAATAAATATATTTTGCTACATTTACACCTCAAATTCACAATGCATGTTTCAGAGTCCCTTAACTGGAGAAATTTCAAAACACTTCTGACCCTGTTTTGGTTTGAAACCTGCGGGGTTGTGTTGCAGTTTCAAAGGCCGCAAATGGAGACCTTTGGCAAGACCAAGACTGAGACGGAGTGTACACGCTGTCTCCTGTTGTCCCCGGCATACGAATGCCAAGGATACAAGAATGTTAATGAGATGTGCAGTTTGGGCGTGTTAGTTTACACAAAGATTAGTTCTTCTACTGGAGCTAAAAACACTTGTGTGTGCACGGAGATTGCTTTTAGCATTAATTCCGCTTCAAAACCAAAATGTAGCAATGCAAATGTAGCCTGACTACTGCTATCTGTCAGGTGTGGTTGCATTCCAGAAGAATAAAATATAATTTTGTTCTCAGAAATGTGGATTTTAAGTTGTTAATTGTTTTTCATTTTATTGTTTTTACATACCAGTAAATGTGGGTAAACATAATGCTCTAAAGGATAAACTGTGTAGTGGTATCCTGTTCAATTTTCTCCTCACAGCATTTCTGCTCAATGTTTAAGCTTCCTGGCAGGGTGCAGCATTTGTTTGTTACTTGTATTGGAATTGAAAAGTTGGTTCATTCTGTATCCTTTCCTGAGTGGAACTCAAACCTTGAGAAAAAGCAGATACTGTAGATTTTAAGAAAACAGTGTGTCCACATAAAGTTACTTTCCATATGTCCCAGTTGACTGTAGTTTACAGCAGAAACTTTATCTGAAAGTTCTTGAACTAAGTTAATAATGAGCACTGATATGAGAGGTATTTTGTGCATTTGACTACCCTGTTGTGTGCAATCAAAGGTGATATGGTTTGGCAGACCAGACATCTGATAAATATGCCAAATGGGGGAAAAACCTATCGGTTGGGAGTTTGAGCAACTGAATTCCTTTCAACAACTCACTGTTAGCTCACCTGGTGTGTATGTTTTTACCGATTAGAAATTTTTAATTAATTTACTTAATTACTTACTTTTACTTAATTTACCCTTCACCCTAGTTTGATACTTTTTTCTGTAAGACTACCAAGCGTTGGTACAGGAAGCCCTTTTTAAGAAAATTTAATGAACATGTTTTTTTTTCAAACCCTGTGGAATGAGGACAACCTGCACAGGTAAATCCTCAAGTGATTATAAGACTAGAGAGCTTGAAAGCTGCATAAATAAGCCGGAGAGAGTTGTCCCTCATCTAGTGATCAAAACCCTGCTCTCCACATTCTTTTGGCTCAGAGCTCCACAGCCTAAGTCCACAGGTACAAATTACTTTTGCACCAAATGTATCGCAAAATTGTGGCAAAAGTCAAGGCAAGCAGATTCGCTACTTGGTGATGCAAGAGAGCACATGTGAAGTTGCAGTGACAGATCTGAGAGGTTGTAATCACTGAGTTGTGGTTGTGATGGAAAATTAACCAGAGTAAATAAAAAATAAAAAAGTAAAGAGAGTAAATGTTGCTTCACCATTTTGCAGCTGTCGTGTTCATGTAAATATCAATCAACACATTTGTGATTTTTTTTTCTTTTCTGTGACTTCACATTCAGACACAGGTCTGCGAATTTGTACGAGTGCAAATTTCAATTTACTAGTTCCGATTTTTTTTACAAGCTCCTGTGTTTTTTTTCTTTGTGTGACTTCAAATTCAGATCACATGTGAGTGAATATTTGCAGATGAGTGAGTGAAGTGCAAATTTTAACATACCAGTTCAGATTTTTTGTTCTGCAAGTTCTCACATTGTATTGTACAAGTTCTCACATTTTGCACCATATTTACATTCATACCAATAAATGAAATTCTAAACTCTATAGACACTTTAATAAACTAATACTTCCTCTAAAGAATTCAAACACTGAAAAGGTCATCTGAGAGTAGATGTGGAAGGCTGCCCAAAATAGCACTTTAATTTACAAAAGAAAAAACAAACAACAAATGCTCTTCTTGATAGCTGGGATGTCAAGGAGACATAATGTAACTGAAGGCTGTGTAGAGTGGAACCGGACCTAGCCTGTTTAAACCCTCTCACTTACAACAAGTGGTTTTGTTTGGCACTGTCCCTTTTGTTGACACTGCAAGGTTCTCATGCCTATTAGGTTGCTGTTGAAGACCAGGCACCATGATGACATGCCCTGCACAATGCTATTGGCTGGCACAGTGTCATTATCATCTGCTTGCTTGACTGGAATAGTTCTAAACTGCTCAAGTAGAAAGGTGCACAGGCTTTGTCTTTTTTGCATTATAGAGTTACAGTATCAGTCAATGACATACCTCCAGTGTTTAGTCATTGTATCTCTGTGACATCACTGACATACCTGACCCAATTATTTTTAAATTTTACGTATTTTTTGTGAGAATGTTTTCCTCAGTCATTCTTCCATCCTGGGTATGTAATCTGTGTTTCCGCCTTGACATGATGATGAGGAAGTCTTGAGTTTGTATTATTTCTTTTCTTTCCTAAGGGCTCATCCTTGTGTTGGTACTTGGACAAAATTTCCCTTGCCAAAATTAAAGAGTGTTTCAGGCTTCAACCATGATCTTATGGTGTAAGGCAGCGTGGGAAGTTTGGTGAACTTCCTGACCCCACTAACCACCGCAACACTTTGACCCTCATCACGTGACAAAGGAATTTTCCACATCTTTTGTTTTAACATCCACGGCACTCATGGAGTTGAGAGCAATTTTGCATACTATAGAATAATAACTTGCTTGGCATTTTGCCTCCCCATTCTCCTCCAGTGTTATTTCCAAACAGGATTTGCAGGCAGCTCTCTCCTGCATCTTTTAAATCACTTCAAGCGCTACTGAAGCCTTTTTCACCCAAAGCAGGCACCAATCTAATGGCATCATTTGTGCCTGCACACATCGAGAGAAGCAACCCCTTTTTTCTGTGCTTAAGGTTTTGTGAACAGGGGAAAACAAAAGACCGGCCCAATGAAGCGCATCTTTGCTGGCGAGCTGAATGGAGGGGCCCCTTTCATGGCTGTTTATGAGCACCCCTCTTCAAAAACACACATACAAATCACATTGAGTTCCCCCAATGGCTCCTCTGATACGAGGATGATGACAGGGAGGGGGTGGAATCTTGTGGTGCCTCTCTCCCTTTTCATATGTTCCAGTTGATGGATTTCCACACAACGTCTTTGCCCAGCTTTACCATTGGATCCATCAGTTTGTTTTCATGGGCTGTATCAAATGTTACATAAGAGCAAGTTGGGCATCTCTGCTGAAAACATCGTTAAAATGTTTCACATAACAGATAATGGACAGAAGGCTGCAAGAAAGTGTTTGGGGTTTTGGACTGTAGGCCTGTTAAAACAAAAAACATTTGAAGAAGTCCCTTTGGACTCTAGGAAAGTGTGACATTTTCACAGTTTTCTCATGTTTATAGACCAAATGATTTATCAATTAGTCAAAAGAAGAAGAAAATCAGTAGTTAAAACCAAAATGGGAAGAAACGCTAGTTACTGCCCTAATATGATTTATTGTTTCTATTTTGTGTTGATATATCAGTGCATAGTGGAAAATGCCAATCTCATCTGATTAACAGTCCAAAAAAGTTACTAATTGTACCAATTATATAAAACTAAAAAAATACAGTATTATAGAAGCTGTAATTAGTGAATTTTGTCCATTGCATTTGGAAAGTGTCAAACATTTATCAAAATAGATACTGTTTTTATTGTTTCATTATTTTAGTTTTAATGATTGCAAGGAGTTTGAGCTTTTCAGGTGGTCCTGACTTGTTTGCAGGCCTATTGATCTGGTTTGGACTGGATTTATTCAGCCTCTCTAGCAACAAAATATAGTTCACATGCAGCTTTTAACCAATAGCAGCACATGCAAAGTTTGATTTTGTCGTGAGTGTCGACTCTGCTGTCAATGCAGTTAAACTAATGACTTAACTAGAATATATTTCTTAACCGCTGTTTTCAAACTGTCATATTGTTTCGCTGACAAATTATCAAACGATGCTGTCAAGATGTAATTTACAATGTTGCAAGCTCATTATGAAAGTGCATAACTTTTTGACATTAATGAGCGTCCGTTACATTCAAGCCATTGCCAAATCAGTTGCTACAAAGCTAATTAAGACTATCAGCTCCACACAACTCTCTCTGTATTTCTCAGTATGGCTATGTTCAGAAGATTGTGTCATGACTTTCCCGCACAGACGCTTGAGTGAAGATAATTACCTCTTCTGAAGAGTACATGTTTGTTTTAATCCTCCATGTCCTCCTCGGCTACAAGCAACTGCATGGAGGGGGAAGGGGGCGGGGTGCACGGTCATAGAATGCTTGTATCATGTGGCCGCACCGACAGTTTTGATGTCATTACTTAGAATTCCACATGGGGGTGGTAGAAACTACGCACTATAACTTTACAGTAAATTCTATCAAGCAGTATATAATATTTGATACTTACATTATTTATCATCATTGCTTTTGTTGATTAATGAATGCTTAAAAAGACTCTGTGTTAGTGTGCACATATTCACACTCAGAAAAGATGGAAAAAGGAATTGTTCTCATGCAAAGATGTGGATGCATGCCTCCTCCCTTGGGTCAGATATGAAGGTCAGAAAGCTGACAACTTTTGAACAAATTGCAAGTCATCTCACCAAGAAGTAGATCTTCTTGTAACTACCCCTATATATATATCTTGTTCAACAGGTAGGGTTTGATGGACAGGAGGAATGCAGGCTGACAGATTTTTTTTCTAATGGCAGTCTATTCTTTGGGTATTCTTAAGCAAACAGAGCAGCACTATGTCCTGTTTTTACGGGTTTCACACGTCACTGTTCAAACTCTCAAACAGGCTGGTCCCCAAGAGTACATGGAAGAGAGCAAACACTGCTCTAATACTTCACCACTCTGACATTCTGCTAACTTGATACACAAATAGAGACACACACACACACACACACACACACACACACACACACAC
>NC_045747.1:9485811-9500007 GCF_008692095.1 Etheostoma spectabile
ACACACACACACACACACACACACACACACACACACACACACACCTACACCTTTTACTAATGCAGTCAAACATTGCTCTGCAAAAGGATGTGTGAAATGTTCATTTCAATCACAGGTTTTTGTGGTTTACTAGTTGTGCAACTGAATAAAATAAAGCAACAAATATGCATAGTGTTGACATGAACCAAATCCAAGCTTTGGAGGATAATTAATAATAGAATTGTGTGGATCCACCTGATGTTGCCAACACAGTTCAGCTCAGTTTTGACCTCAGTTTACATAAGTTTTAAAAAATATTCAGAAACTCGAATTTCTTCATTTTATCTAATAGATCACTTTCCATTGTCTACATGTCATGAAATAGTTTGGTTTTTAATGCAAGACGGGTCTCATAAACATGTACGTGGTTGCTGCATGTCATGTTTAAGTACCAAATTTTTTCTCTGTGTGCCGTCCTAATTGAGTGCTACTTTCATGTGTATGGGTCAAATGCACGGAAAGAATTCTGTGGGAAAATTTAAAAGCTCATAAAATGATGGATTTTCAAGTGCTCCCTAAATTCCAACAAAATGTATTGAAACTATGTCTATTTTTATTAAAGGCATGGAAAAATATATACAAAACATGTAGTGCTCCCTGGTTGGTGCACACAGCTGTGTGTCTCGAGCTGATTTAGTTTATGTAAGCATGTGTGAAGTAGTTGGGTGAGTATGTGTCCGGACTTGTGTCATTGCAGTGTGCCTAAACGGTACTGCCAAGCTCCCTGCCATGTTGTCTTTTTTATACAAACAGAAAGCAACCAAACAACACCCAATGCTTCTATAGATCAATCTGCAATCCTCTCTTTACTGTTCTTTTCCTTTCCGCTTGTTTTAAATCTGTCTCCGATATACGAGGCATTCCTTTGTGGTTGTGTAACATGATTTGAGGCAGAGAGAGAGAGAGAGAGAGAGAGAGAGAGAGAGAGTTTTGTCTTGCTGAGTTTCATGTCCTACTGTGCTCATATTTCTCAGCCTGCTTCACAGTTGTGGGTAGTTGGCTTATCGTTGGCCTTCTCAGCTTTTTCCGTCATGCGTGGCCTACGTTAATCTCTCTTGTGTACTGTAAACCGCCCCTAATAACCCTGCACACGATTAAAGCAAACATCTTAATAACAGCCTGCCTCATTATCAACTCACACTGGGAAAATGAGTGCTTTCACCTCAACTCTGTAATTGTACATTTGTGGCTCAGAAATAAGCTGGAGAACAAGACAACCTGCTTATTTGGTATCTTTTACAGAAAAATAACAATAAGCATGTGAGCTTATCTAATTGTATAATTTTTACAATTGACGGGATTTTTTGGGGGCATTTTAAATAAAGTAATTGTTACTGATGAATCTGTCAAATGAGCATAATTCCCTGCTGTTATAAAGAGACAGGCAATGAGAGTGAGGTGCAGCATTGAATGTACTGTTGGGTATTGCTCTAGAGGGTGCTGTTTACTGAGGAAATGTGCTTTCCTCCCATTTCATCTTTGCTGCTCCCACTAAAACTTATTCCTTTTAATCTCTAGGAAACAATGTTTAAAAGAAAAACACATCCGAGTACAGCACTTTGATTTCTTGCAAATAGCAAATAGGTTTTATAATTGATGTAGCATATCAGATTCAACTCTCAAAGGAAAGTGAGACAAATAATAAGAAATCTAATTAATAAAAATGTTTCTTAAACGAAAGATGTTACTATCTTTGAAAGATTGTGTGTGGTATTGTGCTGCAAGGCTTCTTTGACATGACATTAGGTCATTGTAATCCTTCTTTGTGTGTGCCTCACCTATGGCACACACACACACACACACACACACACACACACACACACACACACACACACCTACAGATGTTTATGCTAGTTTCACGCAGCCAACAAGGTTATATGATGAGCTGTCAGTCAGACCTCCACTGGCAGAACGGAGATGAGGAAAAATGTGTCCGTGGCGATGTTTACACCTGTGCTGTCTGTGGTTTCCTGCGGCGGTATTGCAGGGTGTAATCCCTAACATCGCCTGTGTTTATGCTTGTGTTTTAGTTACAGACCTGATACACGCATGCTTTAGAGCTTAGATGGGACTTCTGCTTCACTTATTCCTCAGCCTGGCCCTGGGGCATCCTCCCCAGTCTGCCACACACAGGCTCATCCCCAGCATGTTGGATACAATAAACAAACACTTTCTACATGTGTCATACATCCTTTTTCCCTACACACAGCCAAGTGGACATCTACAGAAGCTTAAGTAACTTATCGATTTCTGAATATCAAACTAGAGACTGTGTTCTGTTAAAAGTTGTTATGTAAAAGGTAATTCATGCACAAACTTTGCTCTAAACTTAGAATGTGCAAAACCCTATTTTTCTGTTAATCTTGACTTGGGTTGCCATATTAAGATCATTTACAGGGAACATTAAATTGTGGTTGTTTCCTTATGTACTCAGAGTATTTGAGGAGGTCTTTTTTTGTTGTTTTATATGGTTTGTATTTCGTCATGAGTGACGCCGGCTGCACCACTGAGGTCATAAAAAGGGAGGAGAAATTTCCAGTGCCAGCGACTGAACTCACTTTTTATTTTAGCAAATATGCTAAATTTAGAGCTCAGCCATGGCCAAAAGTTCGTCCCAAACTCCCTGAATGACACACCTTTCGAGAAATGACTCTCAACATCTGCTATTTTTATCATAATCTTACTTTTTTTCTCTTGTTTTTGTTCCTTTCTCTCCTCTCTTTCACCGACAGACGCACTATAAATGATGCAGTCCTGTTTTTCATTTATAAGATTTGTTAGGTGGATTATTATTGAGAGGATCTTAATTCCCACTAAAGGAAGGACATGCTACAGCAGTGTTTACGAAAACACTGCTCTGACGTGAGTAGAAGTGGAGAACCAGTAAAGTGTCCTCTCTGCTAACACACCCTCCTGACACCCCTGCCCAGTGAAAGCTCTGTTGTAATGGTGGCATTTCAACTCTTCAAAGATGGCCAATTGGATGATGGGTTTTGGTTTGACATTCTAGGGAGGAAACCAAGTCGTGACGCTGCATAAAGTTACATATGATGGCTTCTGCTGACTGAGACAAAAACTTACGCTACATAAACTCCAGCCTATCATGTATCAAGTACAGTATTGAAGCCTTGCAGATCTTTTACTGTATGATGTGACATTGATGAGATCCACCCGTCGCGCCCCTGTTATTTCTGTCTATGACCCATTATTGTCAAGCGGCGCTCTGCTCCATTGTAAAGTGGTCAGTGTTTTGGAACCTGGTCCTGTGGGTTGAGGCTTTGAACCATTTTCCATTCATACCTCATATTACATGCTCTAACACTGTTCTACCTAAATGAACTGAACCACATGGGAGTGAAACGTTAAACAACTATACCAGTGGAATACTACACTGTAGTTGGTGTGTGAAGTGACGTTTGTCTTCTTTTGATTTTTTTTTCTTCACAGTGAAGGAATTCAAATTCTTGGAATGAGATGTCAAACTTTAATTGCTTCCCAGGGATCTTCTGGTGAGTAAATATGTTTCTAAAGACCGCAAATAGACTGAGTGTGCTTGTGGTGTTTCAGTGTTTTCAGTTTTCTCTCCTGTAAATATCTGCTGTATAAGCTTCTTCTATATAAGCCTAGTTGTCATAAGGTGATGTTATATCCTTATCTACATGCTTTTTTGTACAGTAGTGTTTTGCTTTGCAGCTCTTGTGGCTCACCCAGATGGGCTGAACGTTTTCACTAACTGTAGCAGAGCGGACCTATGCAGAGACCTTTAGTGTAACTGTGGTTTAGGCTTATAAAACTGACGCAACTCCTACTTTAACTGTTGGCACAACTGGTAGCCAAATGTTAATTATTTAGCTTAACATGAAGCATTTAGACATAATTTACTGGGTATATTTGTTGTGGTTTACTTAAGACATTGTTCTCTTCAAAATGACCTTTTAACACAATTTATTTAATTACACTGCTTTTTAAAGCCGCAGCCATCACTACTGTTTTGTGACAGTGCTGTAGCCTGTGGTACTCAATGTACTTAGCCCCTCTCCCACATCCCATCAGCCCCCACTCCCTTTCCATTGGTGCCCCCTATCCCTTACTCCCCATTCAGCTGGTCCACCCTCTACCAACCAGTGTGTGCCTGTCATCTT
Organism: Etheostoma spectabile; assembly: GCF_008692095.1. NCBI lineage: Eukaryota > Metazoa > Chordata > Actinopteri > Perciformes > Percidae > Etheostoma > Etheostoma spectabile. Next base: position 9,489,993 of record NC_045747.1, read on the forward strand.
GTCACCCCAGGGCGATGGCCCTCTCTCAGCCCCTTGGGGCCCTTTTGACTCCGCTGCACTCCGTGTTTGCCCAAACATTTGGGAGCCGGATACGGGGATGAACTGTTAACTACAGCAGGTCAGCCTGTGCCCCTCAACCACAGAACTCTCTGCCCCCCCTCCCGACCTGCTGTTGACTCATCTCCATGGCAATGGGGCAGGAATTTGTTTTCTCTCGTATCCGCTGCCAGCCAGCTCTGTTGCCACCACCGCCCCCCTCTTCTCTTCATCCTCTGAGAGTCCAATCAAAAGGCAACTGGGGGGAGTCACATGGTCAGGAAGTGTTCTGGGTGTATCCCACTGAGTGAAGTCTGCTGAAATGAAGTCTGGGGTGCTGTCACCGGAGCTTTGCTCTGCTCAACTGGGAGAGAAAGCTTTAGGGGGAAATGTGTGTGGTTTGTTTGGTAGGAAAATGAGTCCAGGTAGCCTGGGTAGCTCACCTGGTAGAGTGTGCGCCCATAAACAGAGGCTCAGTCCTCAATGCAGCGGCCACGGGTTAAGTTTCGACCTGCTGCCCTTTGCTGCATGTCATTCCCTCTTTCTCACCCCTTTCATGTCTAAGCTTACTTGTCACAAATAAAGCTCTAAAATGGCAAAAATAAATCTTGAAAAAAGGGAAATGAGTCCAGTCATAAATGATTTCCTGACACACAAGCATGCAGACATTTTAAAAACACAATCAGAAATGGACACATGCAAATGTTTTGAGAAAGGCTACGTACAGACATGTGGTTTATAATTTGTAACTTATTATACATCACATTATGTGTAAGCCCCTTAAATCCTCCTCCTGAAGCCATTGGGATGGCCTTAGTTAATATAATTCAATTTTTGTTTATTTTTGCAGTGCAATGATTAAAATAAACCCTAAACAGAGCGGGCCTAACATTTAAATATTAGTTGTACCAGTCTATTTCCATGCTTCACATAGCACAGTGTAACAGCACAAAGAGAACCACATCGCCTGCATTCCTCTGGTATGGTGCTTTTGTTATTAAAAATGCTACTTGTGGCTCTCTGAGATTAAATCAGTCATAACTTTATGCTAACACAGTTTTGAGCAGTTTAATTCCCATCATTGTCTCAACATATCGACAAGCTCAAGTGTGTACATGTGTGAGTGTATTTGTGTGTTTGCCTCCACACAAGTTATTAGCTTAGGGCAGGTGAGTGTTTGCCTACCCGTCTCCCTTTATGAGGTGAGTGTTTGCTCAAGGAATGCACCACGTCCGATTTGTCATTGACTCTTATTGTTCAGCTCATCAAACTGGTGCTTTGAGGTTGAGTTGTGCCGTGCCCTGGCAAGTGAGAAATATTTGTATTTTTTCCCTCTTTTGCTCAGTGTATTTGCACATGCTGGATGAAAATGTGACTTGGTGGAAAATGGTAAACGCATTCGGAAGGAAAATGAGAGAAGTCAAGACCTGCATCAAGCAAAAGAGGAAAGTGAAGTATTAAACATCATGATCAAGTTGAATGTCAGCAATTTCAGAGAATTTAAAAAGGTTTTAATGAAAGCCAGAGTTTTAGCCTGCCTTTTGCTTCACATATGTAACTAAATGGAACGTTGTTGTTTTGGACCTGGGTCAGTTGAGAAAGAAAATTACACAAGTCATCACTCTTCAATAATGCAGTATGCAAACTGAAGTGAGAATAAGAAAAAAAAATGGTATGACGTGATTGAGAAGACTTACTTCTAACTAGGCACATCCTGTAGATACAGTACATATGAACCCTGATGAGCAGAATTGGCTCCCTTGCTGGCTCCCTTGCTTTGTGGTAATGAGAAAGCCTCAGCAAATGAATTCCTCCCACTGCACTTGAGTGGTAAACAGAGTCATTACAAATGGCATGTGCAGCTTTTTACGCTTGTTTAATTTTAGAAAGTTTTAATAATTAACATCTTAAATGGCAATATTTTTGTTTCAATCACTATTTGTTTAAGTATGTGGATTTCTGGGGATATCTGTTTAAAAAGATGCATGTAAGTGCTTGTGTGACTAAGTATGTTTGAATTTGCGTGCATGTGTGCCTGTGTGTGTTTGTGCGGCTGTCGTCCTGTGCCACTATCTGGGTGGTCCTCACGGCTGGTTTGATAGTAATCCCCCTGTCCCATTAATCAGTGTCCGGGCTCAGGCCGGGAGCTGATGCTGTGTGACCACTGGAGCGAGGGGCTTGAGGCACAAAGCTGAGACCCAAGCTGCTGCCCTGGCCTGGCCTGGCCACACGTCAGCTCTCCACACCACCTTTAAAATAACTCGTCATGCATGGCTGACTTCTGGAAACAGCCTCGGCTCCAAGTACATACGAGCCACCAACAATATAAGCCACAGTAGAAATGGAGGGCACACTCATAAACCTGAGCACCAGAATATATAGTTTCATGACTTATATCCTGAACAGTGTGGGACTCCAAAGCCTTTTCCTTAATGTCCATGTTTTCATGGATATTTTTTTCTTTTTAGCAATTTTCAGATATTATTGAAATGTAGTTACTAATAATACAATGTGTTTGTTGTGACTGGTGGCTAACAACCCGGAGTGACTTCTGATAGCCTCGTAGAGAGCTGCTCTCAGTTAAAATGTTTCTGTCGGACTGAAAGTGCTAAGATTAAAGCCATATCTTAGTCTTTGTAGGGCCTATACCTCTTTCTGAGAATGAGGAGGGAGGATGAAGGCCTGCCCGAGCTGTCTGGCTTGCATACAGCTCTCCGCTGAGCTTTTATCTAGGGAGATTGGTTGCAGCTCTGTCCAGACCCGACTCCCAGGGAGTGCAGAGTCCTGAGACCTGTGGCATTAATAAAGATAATGCTGTTTGGAATAATAACAGTCAATTCCACCCAATAGAGGAGAGAGACAACAGAGTGTAGCAGAATACAAAAGAAGCCAAGATGAAAGGCTGAAAGGTAGGCCTGTGCACCTCTCTGGCTCTCTTGTGGGAACTGATGGAACCGTTATCAACATGCTCGCACACAAACCGTACTGAGAGGGACAGTATGCCAATTTTGACTCTCGGGTGCCATGACGCAGAAATGCAATTTGTTCTTTTGTCTACCAAGATCACAGAGGGAGAGCAGTGACTTGTCTTTCTTTTTATTCATACTTATTTTTTTCTCGTACTCCCCTCCTTTTCATTCTCTCTGTTCCCCATTGCCTTCCATGAGTGCAATTTAGTTTGATGAGCAGGTGGTCTTTTTTGAATCCCACAGTGCTTTTGGCTCCCACCTCTGGCGTGTGGGGCTTTCACTTGGAGTCAGTCATGTAGGCCAGGATTAGACGGGTGGAGCAGAAGGGGGAGGAGGTCCAGTGAGATTCTTGGTATTGACGACCTCAGCGCCCTGCAGTCAGAACCATGCAGAGTGCAGATTGAAAGAGTTATTTTGTTGCTAAAGCTCTCAGCCGCACCCCAGATGGCTTTTGTGTAGGCCAGGGACATGTTTGGGGACAAGGTTAAAGCAACAGAGTCCTTCAGGCTTGGTGAACCTCTGGACTCAGCAGGTAAAGCTTTGTGGGCTAGACTGACTGAGAAGGCAAAACGTTGCGGTCTCGGCACTTTTCCACCTTGAATCTGACCAGTGGACCGTAACAAAATAGGTGGATTAGAGCAAAGGGAAGACATACTTCAATTTCTCAACACACGCACACACACACACACACACACACTGAGATTAAAGCCTTAAAACTTCCACCCAAGACTTACTGGATCATCTCATCTGATGTCACCTAAGACAAAAGAGCTAGTAGAAGTGAGGGAGGGAAATGTGCTGTGTCTGCATTTTCAGTGGAAGCCCTTTCTCCTCTTGGGCACTATTTCCTGGTAGTAGAAAACTGCACCGACCAAATCACAACCTGCTTTCACTGCTTTACCTTTGATCTCAGTTTAATCACACACTGCTAATTAACCAACCCTGTTACTACTTAAAGGAATTCATGGCCCATTTCTTTATCTTTCCACCATTCCTCTTCAATAATCTCCATAGTGACGCCTAGACAAGCAATCCATATTTTGTCAATAATTGCAATAATGCTAAACAGTACTGCTCTACTTTCTTTCTCGTGTTGACCCCTTTTTCCCTTGAACACGAGGACTTTGTAACATGAGTCCAGGCACTCACATGCCAAATGATATCAAGTGATATAAAAAAGTTTGTTGTTAGTGGTCTGTTTCCTTGCTTTGTATCATAAATTGAAAATATGAGCAAGATTTGTCAAATTGAAACGCTTAATTGTTTAATCTACAGAAAATAGCGAATTCTTATTCTTACAGGCTTCAAAATTACTGTTTTGTTTGTTGACGGGTCCTCAACCCACGGGTGTTGAATTTAAAATGCTCATATCTAAGAAATTTATTCAATGGAGTAATAGTTTCAGCACTGGTTTGATTACTGTTTTAAATAATTGCTTGTGATATATTTAATTGTTATATACACAAAGTAAACATTTACTTTTAAAGAATGAGGTGGATTTTCCTAAAACAAGACACTTATTTAACCATCTGCATAACCAACATGTGATCTGTAACATAATGTCATCAATTGATTTATGCTAACAGTAAACTTGCTAACTCAACCTCAGTGTTGACTGGAAATTTTGCTTGGAGTACCTGTATATGTGTCAGTCACTTGAGATTGTATCTGGCAAAATTAAATAGTCACGCCATAGAATATGGCTAACAAGAAGGCAATGTCATAGTGACTAATGTAGTGGTAACAAAATGGCCATTTTGGTCTGAATATCCATCTGGGGACTCTGAGGTCTGAGCTGTAAATTAAAGTGGGAGGAGTGGTTGGTTGGACTCTTCTGTTCTCCATTCTGGGTTTGTCCACCGAGTGTTTGTCATGGAGGTTTCACAAGTGGCCGCTTCTACTCACACTGATGAACAGCATGGATTGGATCCAGACCCTGCTGGGTTCTAGCTGGAGCCCTGGGGCTTGTAACCACACAGACCGGGAATGTTAGTCATTTGTTTATCATTGGTGATATTTGCAGCTCCTAATCCCTGGCCGGATTAGCCTTGATGTGTTCCTCATCCCACCTTTTTCCACTGTTGCCGTCACTGGCATTTACATGAGGAGTTTTGCACATTTTGTCAATGTGTGCATGGACAACATGTACATACACATGCATGCAATGGTGTGCTTCTAGGCCTGTGCATAGATGCATGAATGTGTGTTTGAGTGTGTGTGCAATTTCACGTGTCGCTGAAAGATGTTTGTAATCAAGGGAGTTTGATAGATATCCCGCTTAACTCCATCCCATGTAAAGTTGCGGTCAGTTTCAATAAGAAAACTCTTACTGTGGCTGATATTTTATCCCATGCCAGGGCATCTTGCTCTGTGGCCGTACTTGTGGCTGAAGGCGTGTTCGGATCTACCAAATCAGGGCTCCAGAAAGTGTTTGACATTTTTTTTCTCAAGCGGAAACACACAAAGAGCCCTATAGGATCCAATTAATCAAAGATGCTGAATGTCAGCCTGCCGTTATTGGAAATCGGAAATTACTGATGTCATAAAGGAGGAGAAAGTGGTCAGATGCTTACATGCTTATGGTGCTTACGTGTTACGTGTGTTGTGAAACTATTGGCCAAGAGTTGCCTGGATCAGAGAGGGAACAAGGTTTACTGAGCAGACCTAACTTGTTCATTGTGACCTTTAAAGAGCTGATCCCTAACACTACACAAATCAGTTTTGAGTTTCAAAACCCACGTACATACATTTACATGCCGGACTCTTTCTCCCACAATGTTTTTGTGGGTGAAAAAGTCCTGCAAATTTGCACTGAAATTTAGGCCCTGCATAAAATCCCTGTTCCCCAATTTCTCCCACAAATATGGAAGACTATACACTAGGGGTGTGACGAGACGCTTACTCCACGAGACGAGACACATCACGAGATTGGGTTCACGAGAACGAGACGAGACGAGATTTTTAAAAAAAATTTAAAGAAATCCTCGATGAAATATATGAATGGAAAATAGTTTTTTTATTCAACTGAAAAATCACAAAATGCAAAACAATTTAGGTGCATTTTGAAATCAACTATTAATGATGAATGTTATTTAACTTTTTTTGCAAAGGACGTGCAAACACTGCAAAATGTTTTGTATAAACTCTACCAACTGGCTTCTGCCCTGTACAATTTCACACGAGAAATCTAACTCCTTTCCACAAACCGAACATAAAAAAATAAACAGTATAAATAAAATGAATGTGTAAATAACAGAAAAATAACATTTTAAATGCAAACAGTAAGTGTATCAATAACCAAAGTACTGCTCTCTCAAAACTGTGCAAACAAACAACAAAAAACCAAAATGTTGCCACACAAAGGATTTAAAAGTGGCAGGGGGATCTTCAATAGTAATTTCACGCTCCATCACGCTGACATCACATCGCCTCACGAGACAACTTTTCACCTCGACGAGAAATCTCGTCATGTTTTAATCTCGTCACACCCTTACTATACACCAATGCAAGACTGACAGATTCACGACATAGACATCAAATTATCCATCTTTATGTGTTTGGCCTTTGAGGCTAAGAGGTTAAGAATTTTTTTAATACTTGACTTAAACTTGTTTGGGTGAGAATCCCATCCCACGGATGAAGCAAAGTGTACAAGATATGATATGGGGTAAAGTTCATTTAACTTTCAAGTCATGTATGACACATCCAGGGCAAGTCACAATAAGCAATTTGAAAGTCAAGATGTAACATTTTAACAGTTTTATTTCCAACCCATGGTGATAGTTGTACAATGTTGAGAACAAGTCATTTCTCAAGAGCAGATAGTTTTTAATCAAGTCAAAACTTGAGATTTAATGTTTTGGCTTTTAGGTCTCAAAGCAAGTCACAAAACAGTCAGGGTTTAGAGCAAACAGGGTGTGACCCTCCCTCTACATCTTTTGTTACCCTGCACAGAAGGTGTTTTTGCTCACTGCAGATGGAAGCTGTCCAGCTGAAGCGGTCACAGCTGAGCTTCATGGGGTGTTGGTTAATTGGTGGTTTTTGGTAAGTGCAGTTATGCTCCGCTATGCATATCTTCCTCAATGTCCCCTGCACTATTGGCCTTTTTAAAGTGTCCTTTAATTGGCTGCACAGTCACAGTCTCCTGCTTTAACTGTCCCCTGTGGTACCTAAATGTGGCCTATTTGACCCTGAGGCCCAGGGGTGAAAACCTCACATTTGGCAGCCAAACTCAATTAACCAGATTATTTTTCTGCTTTTGTTTTCAGTCTAAATCTCTTTTTTGTTTCTGTTTATATTATAAGTTTTGAGGGTGATATATTTTTCATAGGGACAGTATCGGGCCTCTGAAAAGCAAAATCTGCTCAGTTTCAACACCTCTTCATATTCCTTACCTAGCCTGTGTTTGTGTGTGTCTACCAGCCTCAGTAAGGCAGTTTTGTCAACATGGTAACGTGCCTTCCTCCTCAGCCCCAAAGAAAGGCCTCATATTTGGGCTCTAGAGGACCTAGATTAGTCCGTCTGATAGATCTGGCCATATCTTCTCCCTACACACCAGCCACTTTCAACTGGGCTGCATCAGCAGAACTGAAAGACCTGAGAGTACTGTGATCTCCCCATGGGGTGTATGGCTGTGGCTCCGGCTGCACTACACTTTAATCCCCTTCCCTTTTAACCACAATGGGAAACATGTGCTTACTCTGTGTAGGGTACAGGCCCACCATGGCAGAGGCTGTTTACTTTCACTCTAAAACTAACATTTCACAGCTCCTGTGACCACTTCTGGTTAGTACCTCCACGGGTTTAAAAAAGTGATAGAAGATAATTTGGGGACACTTTTGTTTGTTTTATCACCACTGTTGCTGCTGAAGAACTGTCTTCTTACTTCTTACTCTGTAAAGTTTGACACACATGTTTCAGCTGTCTAATTTGTCTTATTAAAGAGCTGCTTGGTGTAACTTAATTATTCTCTTAAAAGTGACTTTCATGTCAGTGTATAATACCGATGATTGCACCTCTGCTTCTTAGTGAGAGAATTGAGCCAAACTGGGAACTGTTCTCGTCAAATCGATACCCTAAACCAACATAATAACCCATGTAGGATTTTTCCAGATGTGGGGAGTGCTTCTCTTTGCTTTAAATTTTCAACACCCAGAACAGAAGTCTACTGTTGTGGTCCTTGTCCCTAAAGTTCTGTTTTGTTTCTAGTGGTAAAACAGTTGTTTCTGTGCAGAGAGGGAGCTACAAACAGCAACCATACCACATGTGCCAACCGAGAGGACAGGAAATGCACTCCAGATGAAGATACTACATTGTGGTTTATTTTACCTGTGTGTGTGTGTGTGTGTGTGTGTGTGTGTGTGTGTGTGTGTGTGTGTGTGTGTGTGTGTGTGTGTGTGTGTGTGTGTGTGTGTGTGTGTGTGTGTGTGTGTGTGTGTGTGTGTGTGTGTGTGTGTGTGTGTGTGTGTGTGTGTGTGTGTGTGTGTGTGTGTGTGCGTGCGTGCGTGCGTGCGTGCGTGCGTGCGTGCGTGCGTGCGTGCGTGCGTTTTTGTTAGGAATGTGTGCTGTAGGACTGACCATATGTCTCTTGAGTTACATCACAGCATTTCTATATCCTGTTACTCACTAGGCCAACAATTTTATTTTGTTTTTTTTTATGGTTGATTGCTTATTTAGCATGTCAAACATATTGACAAATATCAATATTACCACATTTTGTCTGACTAACCTAATATTTCTTTTACAATGATTTAAAACTACAAATCCTTATATTTTAAATGCTATAACCAGCAAATGCTACTGATTTACACTCATTTTAGTAAGGTTTAAAATCAACGTGCAAAGACTTGAAACCTGCTTGTCTTGTTATTGCTGTTGTCACATGGCACTGCAGCTGTACATAGAAACAGGATTTTACCTTGCAGGTGCCAGTGCTGCATTCAATTGCTATACTGTCACAAAATCTGACCCAGAACATACAAACATGGACATACAAAGAAGAATAATACACATCTGGTCAGTACAATATTTACTTGTACACGGTGGCTCTAAAAGTTACTGTATCAGTTTCCTGAGGCTCTGGTGACCAGTTCCCAACTCCTGGCTGGTGGCACTGCGTGATTGAATCAAATTCTGGCCTCCACAGGTGTGGCAGGTGATCTGAGGGATGAGTGAGATCTTCCTGAGGTAACAGTAGCCCCAGCCAGTTTCCCCTGTTGCCCTGTCCCATCTGCCCTTTCCTGTCGTCTTATCTGAGCATCCAGTGCAATCGAACCCAGGGCGCGGCCCCTCTGCTTCTCCATTCCTCTCGCTGCCGGTCTCCATCGCTGGTCTTCTCAGATGTCACTGTGAAGAGAGAATCAACCAACTTGAGTTGGACTGACTGACAGAGTCAGTCCTGTTTCAGCTTCCTGCCACCCACAATTTCCCACCCTCTGACCTCCATGGCACCAAGGGCAAAAGGAGCACAGACAATGAGCTACACAGCTGATCTATTTAGGATTTTGTTTATTATGATGAACATTGAAACAGCAGGGGTTGATTTTCCAGGCTCAATATAGAAGCAATTCTAGTTTTCTTAAAAAGTTGCAAAGTTACAAATGAGTTTTGCTTGTTGGTTGGGCCAGAGGGACATGCTGATGTAGTTGAAGGGCTTTCTGATTAGCAGAGCGGAGACTTAATGTAGATCCTGTAGGGACAGCGACTTGTACTTCCTCCAACTGTCTGGGTTTAATTAAGCCGACTAGTCCTGAAGCAGCTAGCAAACCAGCTTCTTTTATATTGTGATATAGAATGGAAGACTCTAAGCAAAAAACTCAATAGTTGCATATCTGATCACTAAAACTGAAATGTGCAGAGACGTCAGAAGTGCTCAGCACTGTAGAAGCAAACAGTATGAAAACATTTGCATGTTCATGTTGCATCTTTCTTAACTTATGCTTCTGCAATCACTGAATGGAATAATTACAACAACAAAAAGAATATATATACATATATATATATATATATAT
>NC_045747.1:9500017-9507306 GCF_008692095.1 Etheostoma spectabile
ATATATATATATATATATATACAATGTATATAAAGTAAAATTTGACCCTAATTTAAGCAGAAGAAACTAGTGTGAATTGCCGGCTTTAACATCAGTGCTTGGTAAGCTGAATAGAACTTGAATCATTTGCAAATCGTCTATCATTTGCATTCCTGCCAAACACACTATAAACATGTTTCCACATGTGCTCATTCCACTGCAGAGCTGCCCAACAGCAGTCGAGCGCTGTTGAAAGGAGGCTTATCACAGCTCTCTATGGTTTTCCTTGACGAAGAAATTGTTTTGTTCTGTTCTTATTTGAGGGAATCTGTGGCCTTAACTACACTGTTTTAGTCTACATTCCATACAAGCTGTACATTGACCCTATCCTCTAAATGAATATGTGCATTTTAAGCCAGTATTTCCGGTCCTGGCTGATACTCACAGTTTGTGCTCATTCACAAAGACGAGAAGGTTTGTGGGGCAAAATCTGATTAGTGTGTGTGTGTGTCTGTGTGTGTCTGTGTGTGTCTGTGTGTGTACTTGCACACCTCAGCTCAGAGTAATCTGATTTGCAAAAGTGAGTGGGTTGTTTCACATGACTGGTTTAAAGGACCACTGGCGCAAGGTTGTGCCAGTGTCCCTAACTGGTGTGTGTGGGTGGATGCATGCATGTGTGCTTGCAGGCGTGTGTGTATACACCTACGAGTATATATTTGCTTTCACAAAGTGCACTGCAGAAATATGAGCATTTATTAATGCAGACTCCTAAACAGTAGAAATAGTAAGGTGTTGAAGTTTGCTATGCGGTTGAACAAATCAGAATGCTGCATTATTTAGTTGTTCTTGTTTTCAGACAAGATTTATTTGGGAAAAGGTTGCATGAAAGTAAGACCACTGCTAATTAACAGTCGATTACACATCTGGAAAAAAGCACTCCTCTGCTTTAGACTCTGATGCAGGTTTTGTTTGTAACTTTCTGTTTACACATCCCTTATAATCAGAGCTTTATTTTGAACTAATGGACCATCAGAAATTATATCAAATAATTGAAATCATCCTATAGCCTCAGCTCTCTTTAGAGCACTGCTCGGATCAAATCCCCTGAAAGCTTTGCCTCAGAATCCTCTCTGTTTTTTAACATTGTTTGTTGATGTTTTTTTCGGGGTGGAGATTCTCTGCTGGATGTGGTCCATCATGTGATTTTCATTGGAGAGTGGCCGGAGGAGACTACCACAGTAAAAGCAAGTGAGCGCGTGTTTGTGTGTCATCTGGCCTCATTAATAAATGCAGGTTGTTTTCCATCTGGGGGTCATCAGTTGTGGTCAGCACATACACAAGTGAAAGAGAGGGGGCCCTAGGAGGTGACATTTGCAGCCATGTATCTGCTTGTTGGTGTGTCCGTGTGCATGTGTGTTGTACACATAAGCATGCATGGAACTTGCAATTTGTGTGTATGATCTCCCAGTGTTCATGCCATGTCGGAAAGGGTTATAATGTGTGTGTTTGGTTGTGTGTTTTCTCTCCAGTATGTGGAGAGCTCATAAGCAGTGTGATGCAGCAGGCAGGAAGCTCTGATCCCATCATGCGTGTCAGCAGGGGCATTATTTCATAAGGTAGTAATCTCACCACACAAAGAAGTGACCAATATTAGAGAGAGCCCCTACCCCCGAGCTAATCAAGACCTGACCAGCCCTTCTCCTGGCTCACCAACCCTCTGAACATTACCTCATCTGGAGGTTTAGCCTGGTCACATGCTGCTCCAGCCTGCTGGTCTACATGATAACTCACTCAGTATGATAGCTAGAAAAAAATCTGAAATATAAGAAGGGATATAAAAGAAATGGGACCAGCACACATCTACCTATGGTGCCTGGTGCCAGGGAAAGGTATTTTAGAAGGGAGAGGAAAGAAAGAATCATTTTACCCTGTCCTCCAGAAACTCTGGGAAGCAATTTGCCAGTATTCAGTTTCTCTCCCCGCCATCCTGTTATTGCTGTTTTCCCCTCAACTCTTGGAGCCTTCAACCTGAAAGGAGGTTCTTAAGTTCAGGCTTTGTGTCACTCGGAAACAGTGCATTTGTTCCCAAGGTAACAGGTCTGGGATGGTGAAACTCAGAAGAAGAGTGCACCCTTGTCCTGTGAATGGATGAAGAGGGACCAGAGCTCTCCTTGGTCCAGAGAGCACAACTTTGGTCGTTAACACGCCTGGATGAAGAAACATGTGATCAAGAGAAGTTTCTTGATCCAATATCTACCTGAACCTGTTAACCTTATGTAATAAAACCAGCATATCACGTAATTTAAAATGGTACAATGGAAAATCCACTTTGACTGCCCCACTTTTCCTGAACTGCCAGCTACTGCAGAGCTCCATTGAAACCTTATATTAACATAAAACATAGCGGGGGTGATCTATGTCACTACTCCAGGTTTGGCTTTTTAAATGTTCTCTGAAGATACTGGAGAAGGTCTTGAGTCCTATGGTCATTATAATACCACATTTGGTTGACCAAGAGTTAAAAAGATTATGCAACAATGAGATTGAGTGATAACCTGAGCCTTTTCTTTAATTTTAATTTACAAACATTTGTGTCACATTTTGTATTTGTGCATTATTGTACTCAGTATACTTTCACTACATGTCAACAGCTGGTCCTATACCAGTAGCCTTCTTGAATTATGTCCCAATAAACTGAAGCACTGTGTACATGTGGCATCATCATATCATATCACTGGTTGCATATGAGTGATTTTCGTGTTGTTTTATTTGACTGTTTGAATGTTTAGAGGCATGGAGAGGTAAAATTATCCGGTGCAATTAGAAGAAAAACAATGCAATTCTGTCTGTTTTGATTTTTTTCTTAATTTTCCTGTCCTGTTAATTATGTCATGATTCCTCAAATTTATTTTGCGACTGCAAGGTTGGAAATCACTGCACTGTAACCTCATTAAACCTGTGAAAACAGAGGAAGGAACTGATTGCTCCCTCATTGTACTGTAGAAAGAAAAAAAAATTGTATTTGGAACAATAATGCATGTCTGGGCAGAGCTGGACTAAATTACATCTGATTCCTCAGTTTTTGTGGACTTGTATGTTTACTCTTGAATGAGCTCCTCTCTGAATCATTTTATCCCCCCATCCTTTATCTTTTTCAGATGATCTCAGGTGAGCACCCAGAAGAGGCTGAGTAATGGAAACGTGATCTCATGAGATTCAACAGGTAGAGATGACTCTGTCTTTTTTGTTGATGTTTGTTTGATCTTTATTCACTGGAATATATGATCACACACAGTGCAGCCGTATTATGAACTGACAGTTGCTATAAACAAGTATAGTACATCCACTAATCAAACAGAGGTAGCAGTAGTTCACATATATATGAGACACAGCCAGGGTGGTGGCACTGGCTTTATGCCCATGTTCTTGCTTTTTTTATTGTGTAACTGAAGTCATGACAGCACAGTAAAGAATGCAGTGGCACAGAGATATCACTTCAAACACGGCGTCTCTTAGGAGCCTCAGATCCTTTCAGTGGAACTGAATGAAGATATGCTTTGATGGCCCACCACAGAGTCGGTGGCCTTCAAAGAAACCTGTTGATGGGCTTGTGCGGGGAAGCCAGCAGGCTGAATGAGTGGTACTGTATACGTGCGCCTCTCAGGGTAGCTGTGGGTGTTCTCAATGGAGGTCAAACATGCTTGACCCCAACATGAGTAGTCTTTTTCCATAGATTTAGGCTTGCATTATCTTTTGCTTTTCTCCCTCTACCAGGTTCTCTGGGTAAATGAAGGGGAACTGTGTGTGTGGATGGCAGGGTGCCAGCAGACAGGTACTGTAGATGTGCTGATGAGGGAGTGTGATAGGAGCCAGCCTCAGTCGCAGGCCCGAGGCATAGACAGGCGTACATGGACAGGCTGAGACTCAGAGGCAGGTTGGGACCTGGTTCTGTATGCTGATGCTGCTCTACTGGCTCTGCTCCAAGGTGAGGCATAGGAGAGAAACGTGGGAAGGGAATAACCAGAACAGAGGGCAAAAGGAGCAATAGAGAAAATCAGGTGAAAGGATGATTGTTGAGTGGTGAAGCTGCAAAAGCACGCAACCAAAAATGAGGGTATAGAGTGTTAACAATAAATCAATAGTAAGCAAGCTGGAGACGAGATGATGATTTGTGAGGCCAAGGGGAAGGAGAGAGAGGTGTGAAGATGAAGAAAGAGAGTACGCGAGTGAGGCTACATCCTGTACGCTGGTGAAACGTGACATCTTGCAGGTAAACCAGCTCAGAGGTGCAGACAGGCAGAAAGTAGATTAGAAACACTGATGGATGACTACTTATCCTCTGACACGTTGTTCCTTCCCCGGGCAAAGAACAGGCCGGGCCGGTCCCGCCACTTTGGCTGAGTGGATGTTGTGTGGGGGCAGATGACGTAATGTCATTTTGTGAGAGGTTGTATGCACAACCACAGGTAAAGCAGAGCACAGATTTTCAAAAGGCCACCTACCTGCATTACCTCACCTTGGAGGGCTCTGAAGTTGTTGAGGAACATATTCATGCAACTGTTGTTCTGGATATAAGACAATTTTCTCTTCTTCTTCAACGGTTCCCACACTTGTATTCTCAATTAAAGTGATATTTTTAATTTCTTTAATCATTGAAATCAGACATTTCTTTCAAATCAGGACTTTTTTTGGGCCTGAAGCAATACTAGGTTTGGCATTTTAATTCTGGTATTAGACTAAAAATTAGCTAGTTCCAGCTGCACCGGGAGAAGGCTCAGTGATTCGTATCCACACTGCTGGAAACAAAACACTCGGCCTAGATTTTGCCACCACTCATAATGTGATAATTTCAGCTGTGTGGATGAGGCTTCATCCACACAGCATCTTTATGCCAGTTTGAATCCTCAAGCTCTTTTTGTGTGGAAAGTTTATGAAAGCAGCCAAATCTGCTCAAGGCATCAGTGAAGAAGAACTTTGTGTTGATCAATTCTGGGTGTTTTATGAATCTCTGGTTGTTTTAAGTAATTTCACTAAACAGTTACTTGTAACATTTATAATAAAATGTTGCCATAAAAGATTAAAACATCTAATTTTCTTTAGTATGGGTATGAGAAACGTGTCAATGTTAAAGCTTCAAGTGGTTTTTGGCTTCAGTCAATAATTAGTTTCTGTATTATGTTTCTAGGATCATACTCAATCCTGGTTTAGACTGTGGACCAGCATCCCCTGCTACAGATGTTTGCTCCTGGCATGGCTGCGAACAGTTTGAGCTCCATCACTGACAATGTCACTCTCGGGATCCAGCGCCAGCAGCTTGGACTTGGAGAAGCCGTGACATAAACTCAGCGGGACAGTGGAGTGTATTCTGCAGCTCAGACATTATGGAACAGATCAGTCAACCCCGTCTGGAGAGGCGCTCGGTAGGAAAGTCCACTCCACGAATGCACATTCACCGTAGTTACCACAATGGATCTACACATTGTTTGACTTTTTCTAAATTGAACCTGGATTAATATTTTCCTGTACATACATCTGCTTTTGATATTCACTGTTTATTCACACTGTTGCTCATACATCGCAGTTGTGACATATACTATGTTATTCTGGATACAATATCAACAAGCGCTGGAACAGTAAATGGAAAATAATCAAATGTTATTTTTCAGTTTTAGTTCTATTTTTACAGACTGAAGGCGGTGCTTACACCAGTGCAGTCACATACAAAGTGTACTGTATCTTGTGAAAAGCACAAAAAAAGTTTCTATAGTGTAAAAAGAACACATACATGATGAAGATTCCATTGAAGGGTTACTCAGTCATTGGAAATGTAACTTTATCATTTGATATCTCCTAATTACAATCACAAAGAAGCCATTGTAATGTTGCTTTTGAATGCAACTCTTTATTGACACTAGGTTTTATTGTGACACATTGGCAGCCTTTGTAAGTATTGGTTAACAATACTGTCAAGGTGCTTATTCTGATGATTATTTATTGCTCCATAACAGTTGTTGTGGCGGTAAAACCCTACTAACAGAAATTAAATAAAGAAAGTTTTTTCCAAGCTACTGTCTGTTCGTTTTGTTATTGCAGCTGCAAGTCTATGAGATTGATAGATTTAAGATGCTTTCTTGATGTTCGTTATGCTGTTATTATTAGTCATGCTGACTTCATTACTAGTTGGGCCAGTATGTGCCAGTCTGCAACTAGGATGACTATCAGGAGTTGTAACAATCTTTTCTTTATTCTATTATGCTCAGGCAATGAGAGGCAGAGTGAAAGTGATGTTTAAAGTGAAAATGGAAAAATTTGACATTTAAATATTGACCAAGTGTTTGCTATTGGAAATCACAGGGTTTTACTTCACTAATACCAGTATTAATAATAGGTCAATTCTGAAGTGGTAACAAATTTACTGCTCAAAAAGATAATTTTCTTTATTTTATCACTGGGTATTTTTTTCCTGAAAAAGATGACATCATGGAAAATGTGTGTGCTGCTCAGTTTAATGTCTTTAAACCTTGTATGTACTGTATGATGTTGACAGAGAAGTGCTTACTGTCACAGTCTAGGTCAACATAAGTCAAACTGCAGGGACTTTTCACCATGTTATGGATGAAAATCCCCGCAGCTCCTCGTCTTCTGCAAAAAGACATTCCAGCTTACACTACAAATGCATTTATTAATTTCAATTAGTTTGTGAATTCAACAATTCAGCAGTGACTTCCTATTCAACTGTCTTCCCATGTCAATTTCAGCTATAATGTAATTAGGTTTGGCCCGGTGGGGGCTACGGGGTTGCAAGGGATGGGGACATGGGTGCGGGGAAGCGGAGTTGCTAAAGGGGTAATTATTCCTCAAGGGGTTGCTTATTGTTGTCTTTCTCTCTGCGGTAAAACAAAGCAAACTGGGTTAGGCTCCATTGCAGTGTGCTCATGCTTTTTATTCTGGCACTTGACAATGTTCTGACAAGTTGTTCAAAGCATCATATAATAGGAATCATATTAAGAATTACATTTTGTAGGGGACGAGGTGTTAAGGCCCCAGCGCTGATGTTTTGAAAGTTGAGCTTCATGACATCTTTATGGTCCTGCTTATGGTCAACAACATTAGCATGTCCACAATGGACTTCCCTACTTGCCTGCCTCCCCCTCTTTTATTTTTCTCCCTCGCTTTTTCTCACACACATCCACAGCTCAAGGGAAAAATGACCTCTCTGCAGCTTTCAATTCACTGCACTTCTATAGCCCTGAATGGACCGGCTCAACAAAAGGTGACATAATTTTCTCAGGGTTTGATTGGCCCCCTCC
>NC_045747.1:9507316-9524966 GCF_008692095.1 Etheostoma spectabile
ATGACATCATGCAACACCCCCCCCACCCCCCTTTTTCCCTCTCAACGCATGACAACCAGCACCAGCACACCGCCAACCCTCCCCTCCATGTTCTTGGATGCTGGGTTCCCAAGACAACAGAGCGAGGTCCAGGCTGCGGGGCAGGACTTGGCAGTATATTGTGGCTTGGCGGCGTTGCTCTTGTGTTTGCGGTAAACAGTCTTGGGAAATGATAGGAGACCGAAGAAGGGGAGGGATGAGGAACACTGTCTTTAATATGATGGCAGCTTCCCTCTTCATACCACCTCTCCTCTATAGGGAGTGTTGATTTTACTTTTTGCAATAAGTTATGTATTCCAGAAAGAAGTGTCGAGCCACAAACTTTTAATGTCAAGTACAAGCTTTTGTGTCGGCTGCCGCGCTCTCACTTGAAGCTCCGCCAAGTTTTGGTGCAAGTTTGATTGTGTCTCACTTTCTCTCTCAGAGGGAGTGTGTGGGATGGAAGAGGGGAGCATTTGAAGAGGGATGCGGGCCCATGCCCAGGTCACAAGCCATGATTATTTTTCTTTAATTAATGAAGACAGGGGATTCACGTCTGCTCAATATGCCCTAAATTGTGTTTTATTTCCTTAACCATCTTCCCTACATTAGTATAGCTTCTCAGATTTTTTTATTTTATTTTAACTTCTACAAGTTTGGAAATTAGAAATCCAATTAAAAAAGATGCATGACATGTTTTTGCTGATAAATCCATTTTTCCATCTTTTTCTAGGTACCCACAAAAAAAAGAGCAGTATTTGGGGTGTTGCTCCATTTGCTGGTCTCTGATGTCTATGATGTCAAGTTACACATCTTAGTTTCTCCCACATTATCAGAGCCAGAGGAGCTGCTATTGGCTGCCTAACTCAGCTTGGTACAACCTGTGACCCTGACTAATATGTGCCACTTTTAATGCTGGTGTGCATCCAGGACTATTATAGGCCCTGTGTCATACCAGAGTATCACACACATACAAATGGCCATTTCCCCTTGGAATTGTCGTTAATGAGGATAATTTGAAGTGAGGTTGACATGCAGCCCTGAGCCAAACCTTGTTGGTTCCAAACACTCCTGCAGCATAGACGCCTTTAAGCTCACTCCAAACCATTTCCTCAAATTGGAGCTGCGTCCGAAGAAAAAAATGACACAATTACTACTTGGTCTTGGAAAATGTCCACATTTCATGTGGAACGTTACATATTGCATTAAAGAGTCACTATGACGCATAGTAGTTCTGGTACATACTGGTTTTGTTGGAAAAATTAAGATAATTTTCTCTTTGCTCTTCCCATACAGCTTTCTGTCTTTATCTTATCCATCATGCCAAGTTGCCTACCCTCTTTGAAATGCACCTCTTGAAAGTGCATGCTTTTCCTTTCTTGCTGTTCCTTGTGGTGTGATGTGATTAACTGTGTTGTGCCGGGTTGGCCCCTCCTTGGACTTCATTGGAAGAAAGCATAGCTTTTTGAACTTGGATGAGCATTGACTGGGTATCGGTTACCTCTGGCATGCTGAGGGTGCGTGGGCTCCCAGCGACTATGACGTCGATCCACTCAGCTCTGCTTGCACAGAAGAAATGGTGGGAATCCACTACTTTCCCTTTTCTCCGTATTTTCCACAATTGGTCTTTATAGAGGTAACTGATTTTCCAACAGGTTTTTACTTTCTAATGTGTCATGGGATTTACCTTGAGTTTATTATGATAATAACAATCAACAGCAAATTGATAGTGATATTAAGGTTATGTACGTCCCCAAAAATCATAAAATGTGCAGCGGCATTTCTGGTTTGTTAATAGTGACAGCCTTGATTGGCAAGGTGACATAGATAAAGCAGTTGCATGGGTTACCATTCCTTGTTCTGGGCAAACACTCTCTCTCACCCTCTCCATCCTGCGCCTCTCTCCCTCTCTTTTAATCCCCATTGAGAAGGGGAAGGGGAGACTCGGGAAGCAGGAGACGATGAAGAGGAGGAGGGGAGCAACAGAACAGGCCAAAGGCTCCACTGACATCCATGGGAATCTGCAGATCCATTCACTTGTAATTATTAGCATCAATGCAGAGAGGCAGTGGCAAGGCGAGGGGCGGGAGCAGAGGGTGTGGGAGAGTTTTGGGGGTGGGGTCGGGCAGAATGGGGGGGGAGTGTCACTCTTAGATGGAAATCAATCACCACAAGAGCTTGTAATGAGAGTGAGAGAGGTAGGGAGCGAACCAGGGTTACTTTTAGTTATGGCAACGATGATGCAAGCTCGACCTTAAGAGCACATTTTCATTCAGTGCAGCATTTCCCTTATCTTCATGTCTGGTCTCTACAGAAGTGATTACAAGAAAATAAATATTTATAGACAGAGGAACTATACATAACATCGTCAAATGTGAAGCCTGTGTTCATGAACATTTTATCTGTGATTAAGTCATTTGCCATTTGCTTTTTTAGTTTTCTGTCACACATGACTAGGTGAGTATTTTTAAACTGAAATGGCAAAAGTACTTACTCCCCATACTCAAGTAGAAGTACTGATTTAACTTCTTTACTCTGGTAAAACTAACAAAGTACAGGCTTGGAAATTTACTTTAAGTATGAAATTAAAAGTAACCTTGCAAATGACAACCATTTTTCATGCAAAGCGACCTGGACCACACACGTTACTAGAGTGCAAGCTGAGAAACTCCACTGGACATGGAAAAAAGGCTTTTTATATGTCGTTGCCTACATTTTAAATGGTTGTCTACCAATAGGCCTAAAACATCACATATTTATTGTGACAGAGACTGGGACTCCAGGTTAAAAATATTCTGACTGAGTAGTATGAATTCAATTGTGATTCTCTGAGAATTCTGTGCATATTCCCATCCAATTAGATTGAATTCGGTATTGATGACCAACCCCTACCGACGGAAATCCAGTGAAATTATTTGAAACTTGTTAGTGAGGACTAGATTAGGACTGTATTTAAAGCAGATTCTGGTTTCAAACTTGGCCCCAGGTGTGTCTGTTAAAACACAGACGGAGACAACTTCTCTCTGTTGATGCTTATTACAATCACGCAACAGGACAAACGTGGGCATGGGTAGCTCTGCGATGGCTGTGTGTGTGTGTGGTTGTGTGTGGGGTGTGGTTCGCAAAGAAATAAATAACATTTCAAAGGCTACCATACCCAAACATAGGAATAATAATTAATATTATTATATATATATATATATATATATATATATATATATATATATATATATGTATATATATATAAATGCTAGTAATAATAGCAATAAACCCACATTTATTACATTATCTTAATGCAGTGTAACTAATCATTGCTCGTGAAATACAAAGTGAACAAGGGCGTTCAACAATAGATTATCTATTGAATCAACAGCCAGGTGCAACCTATCTAACAGAAGAACACAAACAACAAAATCACTAGCCGACTTACTTTTAAATTTGCAAGAACTATAGACCAATACAACAAGCTTAAATTAACTATCAACATAAGTTGTACAATTTAAAGTTGTGATGGACTCACACACACAAGCTCAACTGATTATTCTCCGGATAGCTAGTCTCTTTTTCTTTTTTCTCCATGTGGCGTGCGCACGCTCTCGCGGTGTGAGGCGCGTGTCCGCACTATTCTCCAACATGCACTTACAATCACAGCTGATAGACAACCTTTTGTACAAAACTAAAGTAATGAGCCAATTGTCAACAAAAATATTAGGGGTAGAAAAAGAGTACAGTAACTCTGTACATCTCTGCTTTTAAATGTATTGTTATTAGTGCTAATTTGCAGCAAGTCCTCATAATTGGATTTCAACTTAATTTATAGCATTATTGTTGAATTCTTATTGAAGTATATCATAAATCTTCAAGCGGATATGTGCGACAGTGAAATAATTTATGTGCATGTGTGCTTCCTCCTGCCTGTTCTGGCTTCCTGCGCATCTACGTGGAATGAAGGGGCATGGTGAACGTACTCAAGTCCAGGATGCCAGACCTCTGTCCCCTTTACATTATACATTACTCTGACAGTCCATTTCACTCCTGGATTCAGAATTCTGGCCGAGAGACCACCTCAAACACTTTTGATTGTCCCTGCTTGGCGAGAACATCACTCCCAGCCGGCTGAACACCACGTTTGAACTTTTGCCGACTGGCCGCTGAGCCGAGTCTGTCTGACAGGAAAAATTATGACACGATTGTTCATGTTCTCGCTTTTTTACTTGAAAATCTGAACATTTTCCAGCACAGGATGATTCAGCACAGCAGCTTTAACAGCTTGACCTTTTACGGATTGGCAAAGAGGAAGTCTTCAGATTTAAATGAAAAAGACTACAATTTCATTAAAGGTGCGTTTTCAGTGTTGCACATTTCTTCTCTATGTGAAAGAAAGGTCATGTCAAAGGTCAGGTCAGCACTTGTCCTTTTTGTTAGAAACTATAGTGATACTGGAGTTTACCTTGGGAAACACAGTCAGATAGAGATGTCTCATTATGCCTCTGGTGAATTTAGATAGATGGTGTCAACCTGTCAGCTGCAGGGATAAATGATGTCCTCATTTGAAGCTGTCAGAAAGAAATGTTACTCAATTTATTAGGTGTCCTGAGTGGGTAATTTGTGCTGTAGAAAGCATTAAGAACACACAATAAAACATACAATATAACATACTGTAGAAAGTTTGCAACGTTATTTGTGTGGTATGCATGCAGCATTACAGGCTCTGAAAAAAAGATATAAAAACATCTACCATACCACATCTTGAAACTTCAAATGATGCCTTATATGTTTAAAAATTAATAAAAATGATTTTAAGTTGGTCTTCAGAACAATTCCCCTAAAAAGCAGAGCCAAAGCCATAACAACATCCTGATATGTAAATGACATCTAAAATAAGGCCTGCTTTATAAGTTATACACTCCTGATGTGTTTCAAACTTTCTCCATATGCTCAGACATTGTACTTGCATTTCTGTACTTCTTTTTCTCCAGGTAGTTAGTTCAGCCCCTTTAAACTTTGCAGAAATAGAATCCTCCTCTTTTTAATCAATATTGCAAAACAGTTATTAGCTGCTGTTAAAAAAAAGCATTTAAAGCACCTTGTCTGTTTTTTGAACCACCCATGGCACAGACTCATTATGCATATCCAAAATATCCAAGTACTTTACAATGCCTTAAATTGCTCCAATGTACTAATGCTGCCTAAAGAACCAGAATACAACAACGCTAGGTATAATTCAACTATATTGATCTTTTAAGCTTGCATTCCCAACTGAATGAAAACTGGTGAAAACTGTGATTTTGAAAACCTTCCAATTGTGTTTGCAGTTTGTTTTGCAAAGATAGTTGTAAGGTGCGATTGCCTCCCACACTGAGGGAATCCTCTGGTCAGAGAAAGGACTGACCCCTCGACCCACAAACACAAAGTTCCTTTTTACATGCAGCACTTGAATTTCGTTTCCTGATGTGTAGAGCTGACAGAGGGGTGAGGAACAACGAGAACTAACACAGCCATCTATCACAATGATAGCACAAGACAAGATGGTGGTGGTGTGTCATTCATGCAATGGCATTGTGTAGCAATGTGGATGTTTCTCCTATGTCTTCCTGCACAAAGTCTGAACCTGTTTGAACTGAGAATACATATAACACACTGTGGGTATGCACCCACACTCGGACGTAGACACGTATCTATCAATCCCAGTTCCAGATAAGACCTGTCATTGCTGTGTCTGGGATGGTCGATAGCCATCAGCTCTCAGGGTAGTCAGGCCCTGTTTATACAGCCAGTGAGGCCCTCAGCTCCAACACACACTTCTTATTGAGCTGCTGCACCCCTGTCGCAAGTGTTCGTACACCAGGATATCTGTTGGACACCCATATTTGCACACAGTCAAGGACATACCAAACGGACAAAATCAACACCATCTATGCCTTTCCCACCTTCTGTTGGGGACCATGGCACACTTTCAATCTACCAGGGTTCATACAATTTGCTGCTATGACTCTAGATTTTAACAAGTTCATATTTGGGCTGCACATGGTTGATAAGGATACCAAAGAGGGTAAATGTTAGACCCAGCATGCATCCTGTAGGCAGAAATTAGGAATTTTAGAGAACATTAGGGCCCAATTCTTGTTTTAATCTTGAAACAGAGAATGATCTGAATACTGCAGACTCAGGGGTTTTCTTCACTGGTGTTTATATTTCAAAGGCAGCTTTGTCTTCCTGTTCATCCTGCTTCAAATGTAGCCCAGAAAGTTGACGTTGTGTGATCCTATCAGCAAAGCCTCAGAATGTTCTTGTCTATGCCAGAAATTTAAAACGCTTCCTATTTCAAAGAAAGCTCTGGGGTCAGCACCATTCAGAGGCATAACCCTTTAAAGTATATCATGTTTTATCCATTTTGGGTGCATTGCCTTGAGTAAGACGTTATTTAACCATCACACATTCTTTTGTGATAAACATTATTTTTAGGATTCTTAAAGTCTGGTCACATTGATGTGTTTTACTTACACATCAGAGAAAGTTTATATTACTGTTTTTAACATTTTATTTTTCTAATTTTACTCTTCTCAGTGTACTGTTGTTTGATATGATAATGTGTCAAATATAATGGCTGTTATTCACTAAAAACGTACAAAAAAATGATAAGTGTTAAGTACATGACTAGTAAATCATAATGACACAATGTACATGCCAAACAGAATCTTAGTTACATCTGTGATGTGTATTGTTTTTGTTCTTTCCAATTCGATACCACGGTCAAAAACAAAACAATTATTTCCATGTGCTTTGACAAACACTCCTTTATAAAATGTATTGCAGGACAAGGATGACATCATGGATACATTTTGCGTGGAGTGGAGTGGTTTAAGGGGAGGGGACAAGGAGAGTGGGATTTACAATCTAGGGAAAGCTTCAGTCTCCACAACCTGCTGCTCTGAAGGTCTCAGTTAATGTGGAACTCTCAAAGAGCCGTTGCATTAGGTGCAGCTCCCCCCACAGACAAGTGCCTTCACTAATTACATTTGTGTACAGATGATGAAATAATATAAGCAGTACCTTATATAATGTGTTTTTAAACATTTAATGTAAGTAACTGGCAAACAATGCATACTATTTCTTAAGAACACATGTTGACACATTGACACATACTGCCTATTTATGCCGTTTGTATGCTGTTGTCATTCTCTACAGTATGTTGTTCTTTGTTGTCACAGTCAGTTTGTTTGATTGTCCGTGTTTCTCTCTGTTGACATTACATATTGTTTTTGTAGTCTCCTATTTAAGGGTTACTTAAGGGTTTTTCCTTGGTTAGACTTGGCCTTTGGGGGAACACAAAGCAGGGGGTTCTGGGGGATATCCTATAGGAAATTTTAAGGATAAAAGACTTCATCCTGACACACTTTTAGGCACCAATTTATGGTAAAAATGTTTATATCTATGACAAGGAAATCACAAAATTCTGGTGTCAGGTAACAAAATATTATGAAATATTATATTCAGTAGTCCAGTAATGGGGCTTTCACATCTGGGACATGGGCCGTACAAGACAACACTTGACCCCAAAGTCCAGTTGTTTAATTAGCAAGAACAGGGCTTAAGGTAACTTTTTTTCCCCAAGGAGCACGTTTTGCTTCCAAGTTGCAAAAATGTAGGATTGACTTACATAGGCTACTGTTTTTACTGCTATGTTGTACAATAATTTAATCATGTTATGGATACAAAACATTGTGAAGTGTAATGTTTTCTACATTCTGTTGATAAACGATTATCAGCCATGTTGAATATAGCCTACAGTGTAATGGACCACCACAGTTCACGCATACATGTGAACCGCAGATTAACTGCAGTTTAACCTACATAGTGTAAAACTAACCTATACGTGAATGAGGCACAGCAGAAACACAAAGCCGAATGACACTGCGTGTTCAGGGTTTTCATGTGTAACCTACTCCTATAGGGCTCCACTTTGCATCAGGCGTTTAAACCAACTGTACCAAAACACCAAATTAGACTACTATTTAACACAGCAAGGACAAGTTCTAACCGATAAAGAAACTGTCTCAATGTAACACTGATGCCATCAGACGGCTGCATGGACAGACAGCAGTTGGTGTGCCGGCGAATGTTTATTAGCCCATTATTATTAATATGATTATTATTGTTAAAACCATAGTGAAATATTGCAAGCAATAAAAATCTGTCCTATGCACTCTTGGCCTGTAAAAACAGTTTATTTGTATATTTTTTAAAAAATTCAGACCGGCCCACATTTAAAAAAATTGTCCTGCCCCTCTGGCATTTGCCAGAATTGCCAGATGGCCAATCGGCCCCTGGAGTTAACTTAATGGACATTATGCTGATCAGAGATCTGGTGGAACAAAGGATAAAGTTATCCAAGGTTAGCTAATAATAGGCTCTAAGAGAGAAACAGACTTACTTGCGGTTTGGGAGTTCCAAATGAGCTTGTGAAAGCCGTTGCAGTATCTATACGGTTAAGCCAGAGGTTACAGTGGTCAAGCCGTCGGCGTGCACAGAGATGAGGCACTTACAGGCATTTACTGTTCTTCCGTGCTGATAAAACTCAGCATTTAACATCAGACTAGAACACTTGTAGGCACATTTGCCGCCCCCATCAGGTCCGGAAGTGTTGACTCCCCAGTACCTGCAGAACTACAGAAAAACAAGTGCTGTCACATTTTTAAAATTGTGGCATTGACTTGGTCCCGAAGCGTTGGTTCTTGTGACATCCCTAATTTACATCCATGTTTGCTTAATAGCTGTCTCCTTCTTCTTTCTTGCTTGTTTCTTAGTGCATCCTCTCCACCTGTAGATCATTGTGAAGGCATTGGCAAGAATGTGTATTGTGTCACCCATATGCAGCGTTGGATGGGATGCAAACAAAATGGGGAACCACTTGTAAAAAAGACAATGTCTGTTTTTAAATCACTGTATAGAGGAAACGTTTACATAGTGCAGATGGTACCGAATGGCCACCTAAAAGGATCATTTTATATTGGTCATGACACTTTAATGTCCTCCAAATGATGATATATTTCAAAGCTAATCCAAGCATGAATTGCTTTATGAACACTTTTTAAAACATCTGTTGAGTATTTCTAGCATTTAAGCTCTGTGCATTTTAGCATTTAAAAGTGTCTGGACATGGCTCAGCAAGTCCATTTGCTAAAACAACACAGTAATTGAGGGGAGCTATTTCACAGAGTTTACTTTCACTGTGCTTAAAAAACAAACATGAATGCACTCATTTAAGGGGATTTTATTTGAAAGCTGAAAAGTATTGCACTGGCCTTTGTCCAGTTGGTGAGAACTGTAGAGTAAAGTACGGCAGTAGCATCTGCCACTTGCAACATATGACTCTTAATACAACATGATTAGGCAGAGGGGAGAACCAAAAACCCAATTTTTCAGTCCACAAGGCAAAAAAACATTAAATATGGATGTTTTGTGTGAAATGCTCATATGCTGAGGCACGTTTTGCTTTTATAAACACACATCAATTTCTGACAGTGGGTTTTTGGGGTGGGTGCCTTATGTGACTAAGTCAAGACTGTGCAAAATGTCCAGCAGTTGGCTCCATATGTCTTCTCTCTGGGGACATGTTTGTGTGGGAGAGCAGGATCAGGGGCTCCCAGACTGTTGATTCTGTATATTGTTCAGCTTGAGAAAATGCAGGAACTTCTAATTGGGAATTTGTTGCTTTGTTTGTGTGCTCCTGTCAGGAGTGTTTTAACGTAACTTCTTAACAAATTCCTGCTGCATGGTATAATTTAGCACTTTCCTTGAATCCAAATGTGAAACGTTTCGTTGTTCTCACTGGTAGATAGAAAGCACTCCCATGTTAAAGCTCCCTGAGAATGGCCTTTAGCAAATAGTCCCATTTACACCTGAGGCAGTTTTAATAAAGACATTGTCATCTTTGCAGGTGAGTGTAATTTGGCACCTGTTGGGATCAGGCAAGGTTTCTCATGGGATGTAATGCAAATGTCTTCTGGTCTAATTAGATCATAATCACACATTGTTCTCTAACTAACGTTTTTTCATTGGTTTGCTTTTCTGTACTGTGAGAAAGCAGTACACAACCTTTGTTCATCTCTTGAAGACTGTACCTAATTAACCTAACTAAATTGAATCTGATCATACTGTACGCATACTTGACATGTACTGAGAATCAGACCACTAAATACCCCTTACTCCATTCAAGCTTTCCTTCCTGTTTTGATACATCTCATATGTCATCCCCATCATTTAAAGCACATGGAAACTCCCCTGAGAGAGAAAAAGCAAGAGAAGGACTTTTTTAATATGATAGACAGAGAGAAATGACTTTGTGGTGTGGAAGGGGGAAACAATCAGCTCAGCGATCTAAAGAATCCCTCTAGCATAGCAATGTGCAAGGCTCTTGTTTATATGTTGACAACCGGGACATGTTGGTGTCACTCGGCGAGCCGGTGGACATGGGTGTGAAGCTGTGGCTTCACTGGAGCCAAGTTTCGCATATCACATGATTAAAGCTCTTATGATGGCCATAATGACAGCTGGTGGTGGTGGGGTTACTGAGAGGTTACAGCCGTCGGAGGAAGAGCCATAGTTTATTGCCACTGGGGGGACCAATTAACTTTTTTTTTTCGGGATTCACATCCAGAACTTACTCAGAAATTGGTGTGATTTAAAGCTATTTAAAGGCATTGTTTATAGCTGTTTTGTAAGACTACATAAAATAGGAAAAATGTTTTTAATGAACATAGACATTGTTTAGTGTGATTGATGACACACAGAGTGGGGGGTGAATGTATGGGAGTGAAAGAGTGTCTTGTGACTAGATCACATCCTGTCAGCTGAGCTCCCTTTCTACCTCTCCCTCCCTTCTTTCCTCCTTTGCTCGTCTTAACAGCTGGTGCTCCCAACTGCAATCCGGGTGGATGTATAGGTTGGAGGGGTTTTTCCTCAGAGTGTCCAGCTGAATCTGGGCTCGGCCTGGAGTAGTGCTCTGAGGTTACCTGGCATTGTGACCTACGGGTTAACCCCTAAACTTCATCTCTCCCCAGGGCCAAACACATACTGAGCGCATTAACCCCCCCAGACACTTCATTCTTACTCAGCAATATTAATATTAATATTAATCAATATACAGTATACTGAACAAATTACAAACCCAACACTTCTGTTTTTCCCCCATTTTTCATGAGCTGAATTTAAAGATCTAAGACTATTTCTATGTACACAAAAGGCTTATTTCTCTAATATTGTACACAAAACTGTCTAAATCTGTGTCAGTGAGCACTTCTCCTTTGCCAAGATAATCCATCCATCTCACAGGTGTGGCATATCAAGATGCTTTATTAACAGCTTGATTATTGCACAGGTGTGGCTTAGGCTTGCCACAAAAAAAAGTATGTGAAATTTGCAGTTTTACTGTATTGGGGGGGTCCGGGAGGGGTCCAAAAAAACCTCTCAGATCCCTGGACCATTACAAAGAATATGAAACTTGAAACGTAGGGTATGATAAAGTGTTCAAGGTGACCAGGAAAGGGAGGCATTGCAAGCTTAGAACATACTAATGCTGAGTGGACAGGGGCATTTTAGGACACAGTCACTCCAACAGCAGGCTCAAAGTCTGTTCAGCTAGAAGTAACTGTTGAGCAGCAGCCCCTCTGGGCCCGCAGGCTGCAGGGCTGCCAGGCTGGTCAGGTGGAAGGCTTGGGGCTGGGTGACTGCCACGGGGTAGCACCACTCCTCCCTCATTCCCTGATCTGCCCAGCGTGCACAGGACTTAGAGAAAAAGCTGGGGATTATCTCCACTGCACTTCCACCTCTACCACCCACTGCCTCCTCGCAACGCAACACCGTGTAGTACTTCAACTCCTCCCTCCCTACATTCTCCTGCACCTGCAAGACAGGACACACACACACACACACACACCACCACCACAGTCAAAAACTTTCTGTAAAATGAAAAGATGTTGCCAATGGTGCATGAACGCAAATTGTTTTATTGTTTTTTTGTATTGTATTTATTTTTTATGTGACAATACCGGTACTTGTTTTTCATGTTCTTCCTCCTTGGCTGTTCACCTACTCAGTCATTCAGCATTTGTAGTGAAACATACTATTTTAATGTACAATTGACATGCCAATATGCTTTTTAGTATACAATTATATAAATATAAACCGACAATGAACCTATGGCACATTCAAAATTTGATTCAAATTCTTTCTTCTAACAGGTTCTGTATTTACCTTCATGAACAAACATTTATTCAATCATTTTGAGATTAGAAGTGCAGCTTCTAATGTGGTTTGCACAATTAATCAGATCCTTGTATTTGGTAAAGGCTGAGGATGGTTCCTGGTTGTGAAAGAGATGACAGAGGGAACCAAAGGCCTCTCTACCTTGCTACACTGTAGGGCTCTTTTCCAAAGAACATGTCTTTAAAAGGGATATTGAGTGTCATTTCCCCCTAACTTATGGCCTACTGTGTGCTCTACCTCTGTACAGATTCTTTCACTCCGCTTTGTGTCTTGCACAAAAATAACAAACCTAACTTGCCCCCTAATGAGCTCCTCTTACTCCTGATGTCATGTTTGAGTGTTGACAAGAATCTTGTTTCCGTGTGGGTTGAAAAGCAAACAACAGCTGAATAAGATGACGACTGATAGAGACACTACAACAAGAAAAAAGTCAGCCTTCACAATTGGATGACATCAGCTAGCCTGTGCTTGACCCTGCGAAGCAGCAAAAAAAGGCACAGAGACATAAAAACATAGCAGATCTATTGAACATTTGCAAGACAAATTGATGTAACTTTGGTTAGGAGAGTAAAAAGATGAAGGGAATTACCTCATTGTGTAGAAATAGAGATGTGATTCTTGCAATGATTCAATTATATCCTTGTATTGGGGGTGTCTTTTGGTTTTGCACCGACAAGCTATAATATTGCAGCTGTGGGGTGGGATCTGCTTGGCACAGTGACATAATTTTAGCTGTGTATTGAAGTCATGGAGATGTTTACCATTCCCTGTGCATTTCATTGCACAGTGTTGCTGATGTCAAGGGATATCAAAATGTCATATTGGAAGACAAATGTATTAGAGCTGCGTAATGTCTCCTCCGCTGTGACTTAGACAAACTAAACAATCTAAAATGGCCTCCAAAAAAGTAGATATGTGGTGACATGTTCTCATGGCGTTGCCTGCTGCAGACTTTGGCACAGACTCCAGGGAAGAGGTGGCAATGTGTGGGTGTATAGATGTGTGGTTGAGGGAGGGGGTGGCAGGGAGCACAGACAACAAATCATGGGCCCGATGCCAGGTGAGATAATGAACAGGACTTTGGGTAATAGGGGCTGTGGATGAAATTATGTTATCAAGCCATTTTGGCTGCTATCTAAAACCACTGGTTACATGAAAGGTGGCAGCTTTTACATGACGAGAAGACAAGGAAGAAGAAGGAGAGATAAGGGCTTAGACGGGCCCAAGGATGATGTAGGTGAGGTGGAGGGGAGTTTATACGCGTGTCTGCACACAGGGAGGGCTGTGATGGATGTGATATGGAAGGGATTACGTGTTATTTAGCTTGTTCTTAGTATGCACTTGTGCATAACGTGCACGGTATATCTACATGCAGAGCGTGGTGGTAGAGCCTTGTGTACTGTATAGGAGATTTATCATAGTACAGTCTTCTCCTCCTACTGCTCCCTCCGCTGTTACCTTAGCCTGGCCTCTGTAAAACCATTTTGCAGGCACGTAGCCACTGCACCCCTCCCTTCACCTGCCTGTGTATGTAAGGCCATGGAGGCAATGTGCACACCACATTTGCCTGCATGGCCAAATACCCACACATGATTGTTGAGGTATAATGGCGGTAGGGAATTACGAGCATCAAAGTATCAGCCGCATTGCTTTAATTTTCAACAGCACACTGCATGTTTATCTGTTGACTGATGTTACATTTCTGAAATTTTAAAGAGCATACATATTTAGACTAGCAACTTCAATGGTCTGGTTAGTTCTGCCTCTTAATTTTTATCAAGCAGACACATACAGTGCAAGGAAGTATTGTGGGTATTACAGGAAGTTTATATTAAGACTTTAACTCTTTGCTGGTTTATCAAGATCAGGGTTAACAAAGTACACAAAAATGTATCTAGGTTTGAAAGAGCCCGGTTTGTTTTACGTTTGGCATCCCTTAATCTTTTTCATTTAGCCTACTGCCCTGCTGGTTGGCAGGGTATATTGAGCAATCCCTTTTATTCACTGCTTACAGAGGACTTAACCAGAGCAAACAACCTTAGTCCGTATAACTTAGGAATGTGATTTAGATTCATAGTGCATTGTGAAAATGTAGATAGATGTATAATGCATCATGGGACAAGGGCTAGCCTGATTTAGCCACAGCACTTTCATGGTATATTTTGGATCTTTGAGTGAGGATTGCCTGCGATTTGAGGTGAAACCGTACTGTGTTAGCCTAGCTCTGACAGCACCTGGGACTGGTTAGTATCCTGGCTAGAGCTAGATAGAGCTGCTTGACAAAGTTCCGCTCTGTGGGAGAGGAATAAAAGTTACAAAGAGAGAAAGAGCTTTCTAATGACGTGAATGCCGCCACACGTCCCATGCAAATTCACAAACCTACAAATCACTCACACATGCACAGCCTAATCTATACATTGCATGCAGTAGACACATCTGCAGCTGCATCACACATTTGATGTTGCAAATAATATAAAACAAATGGTTTAGAAAAAGAGATACAATATAGCTATTAATATAATTAACAGGCTAATTCAATAGGGCCAACTGTACTAATATATAGCTATGTCATTAGGAATATACAAATCAGATGTTATTGTATCTGCTTATCGCTTTAAAGCTTTCCAACAAATTCACATTAGCATTATCAACTGTCAAATCAGCAGATGTAACACAGAAAATGGGACAAAAACTATGTCTACTGAATAGATCTCTGTAGTATTTTGTCAAGATGGCCAAGTGTAAGTACATTCAGTTGTTTAGGGTTGCTAAAGCACCACCAACATGGCTACCAGAGGATGGCTTGAGACCTAAACACTCTGATGTGGGTAGAACAGAATTTAAAATTGAGGCAGTTTTTTCTGCCCAGCACATATCCCTCATCATTTTTTTTTAATTTTAGTATTCTCTTAAGCAAGATGTATTTTATTACGGCTTCAATTGATCCACTACGGGTACTGTGCCCTAAACCTGAAATGGTCTTTTCCTTTGCGCTCACATACATCCTTACTTTCACATTAGTGCAGGGTTAGAGCAGTGGTTCCACCTCCAATGCCAGTTGGCTGTGATCTTTGTTCCTGCTCCAGCATCTGCAGTCCAAGGGGTTGCACAGACTAAGGGCCTGGGTCAGAGAGAAGGGCTCCTCTCTTGTGACACAGTCATTACATGGGCCAGGGTAAGCCTTTTTTGCTGGATGGATGGGGCAATGTTCTGCCCTGGCCAGGGTTGACCTGAGTAGACGACCACAAGCACTTGGCTGGCTCCAGCTTATTTTTGGGCCGTTAGCCCACCTCCATGTTCTGTGCTCCATTTGGGCTTTCTTGATCCATCCCAAAAAAAACCACAAAAGTGGAGGGGCTAATGTAGTGAGGTTGTTGAGCAGCTCTACCCAGCCGCAAAGCAGTGAGGTCATAGACTGTTTGCCCCAGCCTAATGCTTGGCATGATTCATGGGAACTGTCTTTGAATCTCTCTCAGCACCCGTACCTCCTATCCTCTCTTCGTCTTTTTCCTCTCCTCTCCTCTATCAACCAGCTTTCTGAGTGTCAAGGATTTGACGTCCCAGCACCTCATCATCCTTCAACATGCGAGCATGTGGTATCTCTATCATGGCCATTTTTTACTCTTCTTTGAATATCTCAAGATCCCAGTGTCTTTGCATCTTGGCATTACAACATGGTTATATGACGTGATATGTTAGCATAACAGCAGTGCTGCCAAAACAGGACTATATGGTAAGGCAGACAGGATTTCATATACAGATACAGTTACATATCACAGCTATCAACTCTTGAGCCAAACCTATTGCTTTCTCAGAATGCAGCATATCCCTTATGTTAATTGCTGTCTTGCTAAACTGGAGGTAAAGTATTTTTTTTTTTTACATAAAGACACAGAGATTTACTGTGGATGGGTGAGGGTGTTGGTTTACATGTTCGGAGACACAAGGACTTCTCTCAGGGGACAAGAGGAAGCTGATAAGTGGCAACAGGGTACAGTAAAATAGCTGAATCCTGCAAATTAGATATCATACATGCTGGATCCTGCTTTCTTGTATTTGGGTCGGCAATGTTGGCCAATGCAACAACATAGACCAAGCAATTGTAAATAGGAAAGAGGAGAACTTTAGATTTCCTTCCATCTCTGCTCTGCAGTGACTTGCACACATAATACTGTAACACTTCCATAGCTCAATTACTGCCTGGGCAAGCTCCAAGGGCAATTTTGTTGTACCATACAGTGTTCAATGGTAACATCCCACTGTTGTACAAACTATGCTGCAATTTTATACACGATGAGACATGCACAGCTTGGGAACATATTGCTTGTCAGTCATACATGCCCTTGTTCTAACACCTTCACAGACACAAAGGTGCCAGTATTGTTTCTATTAGGCTCCCTCTTCCCAGGGTTTAATTCTTTATTTTACAGTGGTAGAAAAAAAACTCACTTCCTGCATCAGAACGTTTCATGTTTCTGTCTCACACAAACAGCCTCTTGTCTCGCAGTGCAATTTACCTGTCCCATAGCCATGAGGGCTGTTGTTCCCCTTCACTTCATCAGGGCACAGAGCACAGTTCACTGGGAGGACAGGCTTATATAGATGTTGTCTTGGTGATACACAACCACTTGAGAATGAGTCAAATTATGGAATGTCATGTATGGCCATGTAAGGAACAGGCACATTTCTTTGTGATAAAATGTGACTATTGTCATAGAGCATGAAGCAATTGAACCTTCACCTCAATGCACAAAATAATACAAAGCTGTTAAAATGATGGCAGTTACAAAATTGGCTTGGACAAAGTACATATATGTGTACTCGAAAGGACTCCACTGTTTACCACACAGCAGTGTGAGTATTGCGCTGCTTTGCAAGGTATGGTGCCACAGTAGAAGGTACTTGAGCCCCACCCTGCTATGACTGCCTACTGTGTCGAAGGCCTCAGGCCAAAGTTAATGAAAAGTATATGAATATACACTGCTCAGACTTGTTTGGCCTGTCACATTAGCTGGAGAGTATCAGTCCAAAGTTGTGTGTGTCTGTGTGTGTTTGCACATATGCATGTATTTGCATGCGTTTCTGTTAGTTGGGTGAGAGAGCAAAGGTGAATTGAGAGAATATGTGTGTGTGTGTATGTGTGTGTGTTGCCCCTGTTTATATATTGGCACAGCAGCACATACTGCTTCTTGTCCAGTATTTTGACAGTTGTGGCTCCTTAACAGAAATGCAACAATTTCGTTGGGCTTCACATGAAAAGCCTCCTCCTGAATTTACCATGAATCTGTCATCAGATTGCAGTCGTTCCAATTCATACTTGTTACATTATTAGTAAGCGCCTTAAAAATTAAGAGCAAAATTAAGG
>NC_045747.1:9524976-9540023 GCF_008692095.1 Etheostoma spectabile
GAGAGAAGAAAATGAGATGAAAGAACTTGGGTGGGGTTGCCAACATTTTATGATATTATGCTTGTAAAAGCACATTTGTGATGATTTCACATGGGTGGAAAATTATTCATAAATCACGTAGCTGCACTATGACAAATCTCTCAGAGGCTCCCTTTTGCATGACCATGACTTGCAAATAAACCAGGATGTCAAAGCATATTAAAAAATAACTATTTAACGCGTGAAAAGTTATACTGAGAAGGAAGGGTGGATGTTTTAAGCTGAGTGCAAGTTTTTAACTTTAATTCCTGTAGATTTTTAATATCGATGGATCACTAAACGGTCATCATGTCAGCAATCATAAATATGACACTGGTAGTTCCTCTGGTGTTGTGATCAGTCAAAACAGATCAGAGATAAGCAGCTTATGGGCATGCATTGTTTGTACAGAATTTGTTAACAGTGAAGTGCAGCTCTGCTCCTCATCCTCACATATGCATCAGTCATAATGTTATCTGAATAAAAGGAAATATAGCCTTATATGTGTTAAGGAATACCAAATCTAGAGCCCACTGAGCCTGTCTTCCACTTTCACTTACATCAGAGCAATTTGACAAGCTTGCCCACTGAGAGGGGGTGGAGACTTGACATATTTCAGTAAAGTGACACATCAACACATTTGCAGGTGCAATATGTCAACAGTGTTTTTCGTTGTGAAACAACAAACTTTAGCTGGTATTCTGAACCTAGTGCTTCTCCACTTTTATGTTTTGGGCTCCCTGAACTCAATGTTATGAGAAAATAAACACAGCATTTTGTCTCGGTGCTGTTTTAAAATGGTCATGCAAGTGAAACACCAGGCAAACAATTTTATGGTATTTAAACATGTGCCACAACATATATACCTGCTTCATTTACCTATTATATTATACTGCTTACTACTGTACAGAGATCTGGCAATTGTAGCCTAACCACGCATGCAGGGAAAAACTCTCCATAGTTTGCCAACACATTACAGGGGTCACATGTAGACTGACATGCATTAGTCCAATCCTGCTGTGAGCTGACACTATTAATGACTGTTAAGTTACACAATATAATCAGGTGATGAATAATTGTTTGTAAGATGTACTGTAAGCACATTTGTGTATTACAGGAAATAAGGGGTGCAATCTTGTAGAGGTTGATGTTTTGGCGCTGAAATGAAAATAAAGCTAATGCGTGCAAAAGAATAAGAAAGACATGCAAAGGTGATGCACACATAAACGCCAATCAGTTTTGATTTCAGACGTGAAAGGTACTTGTCAGTGAACCTACTTTGAACCTGCAATTTCATATTAATCATTACTTTCAATTGAGCATGCCTTTAGTTTTTTCAGACCCATTTGTTTCTTGTTGCACTGTATCTATAAAAACAGGCCACTAATCAGAAAATCTGAGTCATGCAGAACACCTAAGCTGACAGCTTGTGCCCAGTAAACTGAGCTGGCCGGGTGAGACATATTAACTGGTATGTGCTACTTTTATGCCACACTCACACACATTTCTTCAACCACCATTATTTCCCTACGTAAAAAGACATTAGTTACTGACAGTGTTCATGCTTGTCCAGCTTAACTTGGTACTCAGAGAATATGCACTCCTTACTGTGTCATTTCTTGTTTGTTAAACTCTCTGAACCTTAATTCAGTCCTTTAGTTTCTCAGATTATTATGCATTTTGTGCAAGAACATTTAAATAGCTGCTCCAAATTTCCTCCACAATATCAGTTGTATTCGACTGAGTGCAGGGTTATCTCTGTGTTACTTTAATGAAAAAACTTTTCCCTTGTTTTGGATTTATGGAGAGTGATGGAGATGACAGCTCTGTTTAGTGTGAAATAATGGGATTTTATGGTAAATGTGAAGACATGGCAGTTGCCCAGGGTGGAGTATGAAAACTGAGGCCGCTTTACCTCTTTCTAGAACTAATTGAGGTGTGTATGTATGTTTATGTGTGTATGTGTGTTAAAGAATGCCAAGGAGCATGGACAGAGGGGAGTGAAGTAAAAAAATGACATTATATGTAGGGGTACAAAGGAGATGAGAGCAAAGAAAAGTAGTGTTAGTGGCTTGACAAAAGAAATGTCAAGAGGGGTGGGGAGATGGAGTGAGCCTTAATAGCAGGGTTGGAAATTTTGCACTGACACAGGCCTGTCAGCACTCCCAGCAGCCATCTCAGAGTGCTGCCATTGCTATGGTAACTGTTGAATGTTTTCTTTAATAAGAGGCAACTGTAAGCCCGTGAGCGTCCCTGTGCACAGATACACTTACTCATACTTTAACGACACCTGTCAGAGAAGCCGTCTAATCCAAAAACCTGATGAGCTCAACAGCTACTGCAAGGAAGTGTGCATGCTTATGTATGGCCACACACACTCAAACACACACACATATATCCCTTACAGATGAGTAGTGTCATCAGTGCAGTCAACAGATTGGAAGTCAAACTCTTCATGAAAGAGGCCTGAAGGAAAAGAGTTTTGACAAGGAATCTGTCTTGCTGTCTCCGCTTGACAAAACAAAAGCTTACGTACACTCAGTGGAACTCTGGGGAAGTGAGAGAGGAACAAATTAGCGATATTGTGTGCGGAGCGATGTTTGGGGGCCTGCAGCTGATGCTATCGTTACCGCCTGATGCTATCTCACCTTGAAGTGATCCTGTGATATGTGCACCAGGGAGGGATGCTTGGTCACGTCTCATTGCTGTAAGCCTGATAACATGCAGCTGTTTACTGCCCAAAATCCCAGGTTATGGTCCTCTGATACGTCTGCTCACCTTTTTTTTATTGCAATGAAGATTCTTCACTTCCGATGCACGTCACTTGACAATGATCTTTTGTTATGTGATGATACCTTATGATATGATACCTTAAAGTTGTGATTTACTCACTACCAATAAACTATGTCATCAGTATCAAAGTATAAATCTGCCAGCAGCCAACTTCGTCTTGGCCTAAGAATAACAACCCCAGTCATTTTTTTCATGCTCCTGTAAGGAAGACACTCAGATGATAGCTGCAGACTCTACTGTACTTATTAACCTTGAGTACAGAGGGTGCTCAATAAAACTGAAATTGATACAGCTCTTAATCTCCAGTTTCTTGGTGCTTTTGTTCAGTATGGGAATGGCACTATAACCCAGAGTGCTTGGCAGTGGAGCAGCGGGTCGTTTTGGCTCTGTGGCCTGTTGTGTCTTTGTCAATCACCTGGGCCTGGCAGGAAATGGCTGTCTGTAGCATGGGCCAGCAACTGGCAGGCACCTAGGACAGCTGAAACCATGGGAATGTCTATTGAGTAGAAACTCAGGGCACTTCTATTATTGCACTGTACAGTATTATTGTGTGTGCATTGTTGAAGAGGTTTTCTTATGGGGAAGGTGAACCTTTTGGAGCTTTCCTTGTTTAATAAATTGATCAAGATTGCTTGCATGATTTGTGGATTGTTGTAATCTTTCACAATTTGTTCCTCCTATTCAACTCTTCTTCATGTCTTGCACTGGCTGAATCATTTGATACTCACATGCCGGCAGATTTCTTGTTGGACAGTGCAGCTGATGATCAAAGTGTATGCCTGATTGTTCCTCGAATGACATGCATTGATAAAGCCAGGAACTTCATGCTGCATTTACTGCTGTGGCCTCAATAAGCATTCAGTTTTCTGAAGAAAGAAAGAAAGAAAGAAAGAAAGAAAGAAAGAAAGAAAGAAAGAAAGAAAGAAAGAAATATTAAGGATGTTGCTGTTGTATTTTTTTAAAGTAAATGTTAGAAAACATGTCTGAGGTGACATGCTGGCCGTGAAAAGTGGATGTGTCATGGTTGTCAAGTAACGTCTCCTCACAGGCTATTATCCCTTTGCAATTAAGATACTCACCTTCAAGCAGAGTGCATGTGTTTGTCTGTTTATGTGTGAACAACCCTGTCTCCTAAAAAGTATACTCCCATAACAGCGTCCTCGTAACAGCTCACTAAACAGTTTTTTAAAGAATGTTTTGGGGCATTTTTAGGCCTTTATTTGGAAAGACAGCTGAAGAACAGGAAAGGGGAGAGAGAGGGGGGAATGACATGAAGCAAATGCTGCTGGTCAGATTTGAATCTGGGCTTGCTGCGTCGAGGAGTAAACCTGTGTATATAGGCCCTCTTTACCAACTGAGCTATCTGGGCACCCAACAAAACGGTTGTATTTTTAAATGCATGGTTAACATTGTGAATTGAACAAAACTACTTGGTAAGGTTTAGGAAAAGATCATGGTTTGGTTAAAATAAGTAAGTTTGAGTGAATGCCCATGTTTGTCCCACTCATCAATCCACACTGACCTCCCCCATGCGCGGACTTTGATTAGATCAGGAATGTATTTGTGATACATCAAAAACAAATGTAATCCGGAAGAAATACAATTCCCTCGAGATGTAATTGAGGATGCAGTTAAGTTGTATGAGAATGTATTTTTTAGGAGACAGGGCTGGTGTGAGCGTGTTTGTTTTTATGTATCGGCACCTTAATGTGCGTAGCTCCAGAGTTCAGATAAAGTGTCATATGCGTTTGCCAAATAATCCACATGAAGGCTTTTTTCAGTAAATATATAGTAATCTGGTCAGTAGCAGCAAGTGACCAATTAATAACTTAGCAGCTTGGCTGAAAAATACTTTCTAAATAAGTTCATAATGAAAAGCATTTGTTCTCAATTTAAGTATAGCTTCTTGGAGCCAGTAACAGATAAATTGACTCTAAAAGTTTATTTAAACAATTGTCCTTATTGTGTTGGTCCTTTTTTTAATTAAGTTTTTGTCCAAAAAGACAAACTTCCTCATTTTCCTTCTATGACCTGAACTAGCTCTACATATAGCAGCAAGCCAGCAATATATAGCAACATCAGGCTGGCCAAGGGAGAACACATTACGAGGAGAATCCTTGTAGTTTGTCATCATTTGAAGCAAAGCTCAGTCATGATCCTGTAATCACTCTGAACCCATATAACAAAGAACAGACCGTGCAAGCAAATCTGATTCAAAGCAATTTGTTCAATTATAGGGAGCTGGAAAGTGGAAACTGATACCCCGTATGAGACTTTGGTTCCACTGCATTCAGGAAAGGATTCTGGAAAAATCCTTGTACTATGGGCACAACTGCTGAATTTCTCTCATAGCACGATACTGTCTTTGAGCACATATACTGTGGTATTTGCTGTATTGAGTTTTAAAGGTGTATAGAGTAAGTCTGGGACAGAAGCAGGCATAGGATGTGCCACAGTCACTGTTACTCTCAGTAGCCAAAACAGGTTCAGGGATGTATATCGTTCACACACACGTTAACTAAAAACAGCATCCAAGAATACCAACAACGGTTAATTTTCGAGAGTCTAGCTGAGAAAAGCACTTCTATCTGCTCTGTGTCTGTGTCTTTTACGTCCCTTCTGTGAAATTAAGTGACACACAGAAAAATTGCACTGTGTATTACAGAAATGGTCTATTTTAAATTTTACATACATACGTACATTATATTCCTTTCCCATTTGATTTCATTTAAATCTAATAATCATATAAATGAGAGTAATTATATAGTTAAAATTATATAATTGTTATTACTAAAGCAACACAACTAGACTAATACGGTTTTGGATGAAACAGAATTTACTCATTATATGTCAGAGAGAGAGAGAGAGAGAGAGAGATAGAGAGAAAAAGTCCAGGGTGCTCAGGAAGTTCAGTCAGATGTTTAAAGGTGCCCTTTGGGGTGGGGAATTCAATTAAGTGTAGAAAAAAAGAGAACTCCAAGGAACTCTTCTTCCAAATGATTTAAAAAGACTTTATTTTACTGGCTATTTGATAAAAGAAAATTTAACAGACATGCTTCTTCCTATGTCTTTTAAATGTTCTATTATCAAATTGCCAGTAAAAAAAAGGCTTTTTAAATAATTTTGAAAAAGAACGCCTTGGATTTCCCTTTATATTTATATGTATATTTGTATATATACAGTATACATAGCATTTTTTTTATTTACTCCTTGTTATAAAATCAAGGAAACCCTGACTCATTCGTTAGTCATTGAATCAAATGTTGGTAATGATCAGATCATTTAATTACCCGATCACATCCAAGCTCATGTCTTCTCCAAGTTATGTTTCACATGCTGCACATTCTCAGCATGATCAGATGTCTGATCCCCATGAGACCATTTGACATCATCACTGTGGGCTGAACACAGACATTATGCACTTTCACTTCTCTCTGTTTTGTCACGTCTGTCTGACACGGGTGATATCATGCAGACACATTTTGATTTTTCACCAACCTTTAAAGGGGAAATTCGTCTGTGTGTGTCTAAATAGGCCAGCGTGTCAGTCATTTCCACTGTGTAGTGACATGACAATTTCTGGAGTAGTATTCTGTTATAACTTCTGTGGCTTGTGCTTCTCTTTTCTTCAGAGATGGCTCGGAGTGTCCTGTGGCTTCCAGTGGTGCATTCCCTTTGCCATTGGGAGTACAACACATTACACATTCACAGCTGTAGCCTTCTGGAAGTGGGGATTCACAGCTTCCGTCTCAGCATGCTTACTCCCTTATTTCCATGTCCAACCTGCCGCAGTGGTTGTATGTTTTTAACTCCAGAGCATAGGTTAAAAATTCCCAACTGCCTTTCAAGGTTGCAGTGAATATATTACTCAAAGCTGCAGTAAGTTTGTGTCTTCATGCAAAAGGTCAGGGATTTGACAAGAACAGAACTGAAAGACAGTTCCAAAAGCTTTCCCGTAAACTACAGATGCAATTAAACATCAAAGGTCACAAGTTCTTATGGAAATTCCAGATTCCCTTCTTAGATTGAAGTTTTTGTGGGCAAAATGTAATAATTAAAAAAAATAAAATAAAGACATACAATGTCATGCGTGTGTTTCAAACATATGCGCATAGGCTCACATGCACACTTTCACATACACGCAATCACAAAAGAAGAAGTATTTAACCATTGTAAGTTGCTGTTCCGGGAGCCAAATTTATGGTGAGAACACAGCAGAGGGCAAACAAGCAGGGAAGTGTAGGATGCGTCGTGAATACTAATTTTGGTGCTATTAGCTGAAAGACTACCACATGAGACAGCTGGAAAATGCCTGATAGCAGAATCTGTTGAACAGGAACAAAATTGTTGTTTGAGCAACATCACAAACCTTTAGAACTTTTGTCTAAAATCACTTGCTTCTACCACCAATATCAGCATATTATGCACAATACAGCATTGTGAGACTGTTGTGTGAGATGGTGACCCCACTGGCAAAGCACTGCCGTTGTGAGTGGAAAGTGGGAAGGATGGAAGGAATAGGATGAAGGGGCAATAACAGCCTGAATCAGTGGAGCCAGGAGCCTGACATCTCAGGAACCCACACTAGTTTGCTGTGCCAAGCACTGACTTCACTCCTGCTCCTGACTGTGTATGTATGTGTTTGTTGTTACTGTGTATGTTCGTCACAAAAGCGTCAAGAGGTCATCTGTGACAAAAACATTCACTGATCTCCCCATTATAGTCCGGCCCTTATTTTCCGAGATTTCTTGGTAATCCGATGTCCCTGCGATGTTATGAGTCGGGATTAAACCGTACTTAATGGATATGTTGGATATGCCCATAGCTTCCATATTGCAAAACCAGCCTATAAGAACTGGGTCAACTGCCAAGAGGAGGTGATTAAGGTTTGTCTGTTTGACAGGCACCCAAAGCCTGACAAAGAGAGGTAAAGTTAACTGAGGCGCCTGAGATGAAAGATGAAACTACACCCTCCCTTCTGATTGTTTACACTCACATGACCTCCAAATTTGCAGTAGTCCAAAGCTATTACTTTCATCTTGGACATCCATCCTGCCTTAATAGTATCACGTCTTGACTATACAGCATTTTATTGTAAAAACCACGGGCAAACATTACTTGTATATTGATTCCAGCTCTAGAACCAGGGGTGCAAGGTGAGCTAGGCACTCTGTAGTGTTCTCCACGGGTTGCAGATACAGGGGTTTGCACTTGATGGGAAATCATGTGATTTACAGACGTCACTGGTTCTCCCCTCCACTGGTTGTGTTGGATCATTGGTGGCTTAGATGAT
This sequence comes from Etheostoma spectabile, assembly GCF_008692095.1. NCBI lineage: Eukaryota > Metazoa > Chordata > Actinopteri > Perciformes > Percidae > Etheostoma > Etheostoma spectabile. Next base: position 9,533,081 of record NC_045747.1, read on the forward strand.
CGCTGGGCCTCAGAATGTCTCCCAGACGCAAAAGCATGACTTAATCTGTCCAGTAAAAGCCAGAGGGCCCACTGCTTCTGCAGGCCTGGCTAGGCTTGGCTGCGACTGTGCTGGGACTGTGGTGCGCTGGGTTGGCTGCAGATAGCTGCAGCTGCCAGATAGCTACGTCAGCTGCAAGCAAAAGACTGAGTGATGAGGACAAATAGAATCAGCTCGACATGTTTGGAAGCAGAATCTAAAACTTGTTGATTTTATGAGAGTTTAATATCTGTGTTGATGAAAGTAAACAATATATTGTTATTTGGGATGTACAATTTCAGTGAATTATGTGCCCATGGCAATCCAGACAGTTGGCTTGCAATGACAGGAAGGAGGAGTGTAGGTTTAAAGTATCCTCCCTCGTGGTCTGTGCAGCTCAGCTTTTGTATGTTTCTGTTAAGCAATATGTGCGTGTCAAGTACGCGACTTCAGAGCAGATATGCCACAATTATATTGCAATGCCTAATGGTTCAACTTCATGGTTCACGGTTTACTGTTGCTTTTGCTCGGCCTGTAATGCAAAACAGGTGAGGGAGGCAGTGCCACAGAGGCACTGCCTGAGTGGCTCGCCAGTTTGTATTGGGCAGCTCCTGCCTATATATTCTTCCTTAATGTACTAACCCTCCCCTGTCTGCAATGTCCCTACCGTCACCCCTTTTTAACCAGACCTGGTCCATTAATGACATCCATTTTGGGAGGCGGTAAGAGAGGTCCTTTTATGTGGCAACGATTAAATTGCTTTTTTGCCTATGCTTAGCAATGGTGCTGCTCTGGGCAGTAGACCATTACGTGAAAATAAACCTAATTATTTTCTGTGCCGCTGCAACTGTGGCCCCCAGACTCCAGCTGCAAACTCAGACTATTGCTCTGGCCTCAGCTCCTGGGCCTCATGAAGCTCAGCCTACCTTATATCTGAAAAACTAAAACTCAAAGAGTAAGATTGATTTACTTAAACAATAACTGTAACAATGGTCTTAACTCTAAAAACATAACTATCATCAGATTCTGTCTACTATTATAATCTGTGAAGTGTCCTCTTTCAGTCCATTAACTCCAACCTGATGTAAGTGAGTTTGAAAAAACATACCCAGAGAACATATCTGGTAAATCATAATCTAATAATTCCCATTTGGGCATGAATACATATGTAAATGAGGCTGGAGGGGTTGTGTAAAAGGGACAAATGGTGTAAGTCTGACATGCTGCAAACATAAAACATGTGTGTTTCCCTCTTTGTCTTTAAATGCAGTCAGATGGCTTTGTTCTTGCAGTACCCCCTAGGAGAAGGTTCTGTTCAATCCAGATCCCCACTGTTTCCCCCCGTCCCCTACCCAGTTCATCCTAGGTCCCTTCAGGCAGCCGCAGACCTCTCCAGCACCTCGTTTCCTGGAAGATCCTCCTCTGAGTGTCCCTAAGCCAGATAAGGATGGTGTGTGTGCGTGTGTGTGTGTGTGTGTGTGTGTGTGTGTGTGTGTGTGTGTGTGTGTGAGTGTGTGTGTGTGTAGTGGCAGTGTGGCTAGAATAACTCTAAATATCTGTGACCAAGCCCAGAACAACTGCATTATGAGGGGGAGGTGGACCGGAGGAGCCAGAAGGCAGAAGTAACCACAGTTACTGGAGAAAATGGATAGGAAATAGATGTAAATCCACTGCAAGACATATAGTGTCTAGTCTCAGAAGCTATACTGTAAGCTTGGCCAGTTGGAGCGCTGCACAGGCCCGACCAACGAGGAAGTGCACTTCACAGTGGGAAATGGGGCTCATTGCTTGGCAGTTCATGTCTACCACTGGGAATTAGACAATAAAAAAGAGAACTGCTTTTAAGTCTCAATAATGCCAATAATAATCGCTTTGCACTCTGTCTAGACAAGGAACGGTTAAATTGGGTGTGTGAGGGTGTTTGGGTGTGGGGGGAGGGGGGGTGGGCACTGCTGGAATGGGTGAGTAAAGTGAGCATTCTATTGAGGTCTTAGTTTGGCTAATCTCCCCCATGTGACAGCATAGCCAGATTTGCTGCCATGGAATGCCACAGGCTGTTGTGCTGGGGACAAAAAGAGACAGAGGCTTAAACTGCAGGGGGGGCAACACTCCGTGGTCCTGGAGAGCAGTTCAGCTACGCCAAGGAAAAAAAAAGTTCTCAGGGTTTCCACACACACCCCTTCCTCTCCCACCTTCCACTCCCCCCAACATCCCTCCACCTCCAACAGTCATCACCAACAGCACGCACTCACCACCAACCATGACACACGTGTGCACATAAACACACACAAATAAACTCTCTCACACACACACACACACACACACACGAAAACACACACACACACACACACACACACGCACACACATAGTTTTCACACGCTACTAGAGGGTGATCAGAGGTGTTTTGGGAGGTGTCTCGCACACATTTGACCACACTTTCTCCTTCCTTCTCTCCATCTCCCTTTCCCTCTTCCCCTCTGTCTCCAGTGCCACCAGCAGTCCCTGTCCACAGTCAGTTTAGGACCACATCTGGTCCACAGCCGTACAGGGTACACAGAGTCTTCCCATGAATACCACAACCGTGGCGAGGACAAACAATATAGATCCTGAGGGTGGATCGCTCATCTACCCCAACATTCATTGTTTTTCTGCCTTCCTCATTTGTGGCGCAGAACATCTCAGGGGAACAACACGGAAACCAGCAGCAACTACCTCAATGTTCACCCTGCAGTAACAGACGGTCATCGCAGCTATCAATCGTTTGCTAGTTTGTTGTGAATGGTTCCAGTTCAGCTCACTGAATCCATCTTCTGTGGGGTTCTGGGTTTTTCGGGAATTAGCATTGCATTGATAAACATAATTAGATTTGAACAGTGGTCAGGAACATTTTGTCCTTGTGAGTTAATGTAACCTCAACCTTAAAATCCTTTGCAGCGGCCCAGGTTTGAGTCCGACCTGCGGCCCTTTGCTGCTTGTCATCCCCCCATCTTTCTCCCACCTTTCCTGTCTATCCACTGACACTATCTAATAAAGGGAAAAAATGCCCCAAAAATGAAAAAGACCAAAAATGTGTGAACCTCAGATGGGCACTGATGATTGCAGAGTGTGACTTTAATCTATATGTGCACTTTAAATGAAGATGCTGTCAGACAGATTTCTTTGCAGTAACTGCAAGCAAGATCTTACATGGGGCTTAGATAAAATTATAGTCACTCAGGCAATATAGGCGACCTGTTTCACAGATTCAAAGGCTCAACCTCAATCCCCTAACCCAACCAGCCTTTCACAAACCAGCCAAATCCCCCGGAGCCCCAGATCTCCAGTCTGGACGGACGTGAGAATCCTTGTCTAGTAGGGGTAAGGACATGCAATTCTGTCAGTGTCAACTCCACCCTTTCTCCCTGCTTGCCCCCCTCTGATGCTTTAATTAAAGAAATAATCAGGATTTGCATCACAATGGCACCCAGGGCTCTTACCATTAGTGGCCTGTTTGCCATCAGAAGTCTAATGAAAATGTAACATCACCTAAGCCCTCCTTCACAGATTCTCAGATTATCCATAGCAGACTAGAAGAGAAAGCTCAGACCCTGAGTTGGTTTAATTCTTTTGTATGATAAGCATCGACCCCCTAAATCTGGCCTTGCAAAATCCTCTTGAGAGGGGCTAAGTGGCAGAGCTGAGTGAAGAGAGAAGACGAAAGAAGAGAAGAGGAGAGGACTGAGGAGCAGAGAGGAAAGAGGACAGGAGAAGAGAGGAGAGGTAAGGAGAGGTGAGGAAAAGAGGGGAGGTAGCAGCCATACCAGGCTCAGGCTAGGCCAGACCCCTCCTCCCTTGCCTGCCTCCGCCCTATTGCCCTCCCCCCTCAGCTGTCCCGGGCCACAATAGGCTGAGCATCTTTTGTGGCATTAACGGTTTGTAGGAGCAGGCGAACAATGTATGAGAAGTGAGGAGCACGGGGTTCCCACACACAGGGCCGGCATGTCCTCAAACCCCCACCCAGCCACCCCTCAAAGACGGCAACCTGCACACAGCTGATTGCGGCGCCCCTCTGCACCCCCCTTTTTCACACAAAACACACTTTTCTCCACATACATGTACAAACACACACACACACACACGTACAAAGCAAACACTCACACGCACATAAATATGCTAGCTGGTTTTGACACAGATATTTGCTCATGTTTAATGCATGAGTAAGAATTTATGCAATGGGAAGCAGTTTTTGATAGGGTTACATATAAGCATGCACACATGCACATACATTTACACATGTAGTTTAATTGCCGGGTGAGGCCTTAGAGGGCAGGGGAAAATCCTTTTGTTGCATGAAGGGTGAAAGTTTGTCTGGGATCTTGATTAATTTGTTCTGTCATATGTGGGAGGGATCTTTCACAGGGGGGTTCAGGATGGGAATGTCTCTTACTCTAGGTTCCTTCATGTCAAATAGTGAACTGGTGTCTCGGGGAGTGGGTTCCAACTTTCTGATGAAGAAACTTTTGGCTTACACCTCAGTTAATCAGCATTGATTCAAATTGTGCACAAATGACTTCTCCACAGCCAGAAAGTACAGTCTGTAGATTTGTGTAAAATTGGATGTTTAGTCATGGTGAACAAACATCAGAGTTTGAGCACAGGCCAGATACCACTCATTACTAATGGCGATTATTTCCCATAAAAGTTTGATTAAACCCCTTTCCTTGTGTCACTTGTGTCACTTTTCCCTGCACTAAATTGTGATATCACTGACATTGATGATGTAGTAGGTACATCTGTCTTCTGGAAAATCTGAAATATTCCACACACTAGTGTGTTGAGGAATTATGATTGTGTAGGTGAACAATGTAAAATGCCCAAAAACGTTTTATGCTTTATGGTGTTGAAACAACATTGTCAATTGTTTTTGTGTGCACTTGCCATTGACTGTCTTCCAAGACATGATAGAGGGGATGACAACCTTGTAAGACCTGTGATTATCATATTTTAAAAAGAGATTTGTCTTGGTCTTCATGTATGCATGTATTTGTTTTATTTCCTTTTTTCATTTAGTTGCACTTATCTCGGCAAATGGCTGGTCACATGTTGAGAACAAGCGGTAGCCACAGTGCCACACTTTAACGTGTACTCAGCCCTGGGTGAATTTGTATGACTGCAAGCTCAGCAAATGTGTGTTTGTGCATGACAAAAAGAAAGCTTGCAAATGTGTGTGTATACTGTATGCATATATGAGTTGTTGCTATTTGCACTAAACCAATTATTTAGTCTCCCAATAGCTCAACATGCCACTGTCAGCAACTGCAATTGTTAACCCTGAACAGTGTAATTCTCTCGGGACTGTTTAATTAACAATCTACAGAAACATGCAAATATGAGTGTTCAGATGCCATCTGTGTCTTCCTCATTTATCCTGTATTATGTGTGCATGCGTTGCAAGCGTGTCCTTGTCACCCTGTCAAAATGTCACTGTGATAATGTGGAATAACGTATCTTTGCCCCTCCCTCTTCCCTTGGCTCTTCCTCTGCTCTCTTGCCCTCGATCATCCAATTTGGCTGTGTGTGGCACTCAGTGGATTCCCACACTCCACTGCTCTTGTGCTGTCAGGCCCAATCAGAGGCCGGATCTGTATTGATTTTCAGCCACCTGTGCCAGGCGCCTTGACTCCCCGCTTCCTCCCTTCTCTGCTCTCCTTCCCTGCCCCTGTGTCCGCCACTGTCTCCCAGGGCAACTGACGCACAGTGTGCGGTGCAGTCCATTTGTCACCAATTGTCAGCGTTTAGCAGGGCAATGATGTGTGGCAAGATCGGGGAGAGAGGAAGGGAGGGGAGGAAGGGGATTTGGGGGCAGGTGGAGGGGGTGGAAGAGCTCCCGTCAATGGGATGAAGCTGCATCCCACCACAAAACCCCTTGCAATGAGGTAACATCACTCTAGACTCTGCAAATGCATTTACTCCTTTGCTCCTCCCTGTGTAGTAGGTGGGAAACTTGAGTCTCCAAGTCAGGTAGGCTCCCTCCCTTCCTGCACACACTCTGCGTGTTATCATATCTACGGCTGTCTCCTTCATTCATTTCACAGGATAAATGCTGGGCTACACTCGCTGTACATTCCAAAATCACCGTAACCTGATTTGATTTTCAACAGGGGACTATTGAGTTGCACCAGCAATCTACCAGATTGCCTGGGGATGGTATTTGTTAGCACAAAGAGTGAGTGAGTCTGATGTCCTTGTTTGTTTTCCTTAATAACCAGAGACTTTTTAAGAATGTCAAGGGCTGGATGTCATTAGCGGGGTGCGGCTGGTCCCCAGTGAGACAAGGCCTCAGTTCAGCTTACTTACTTCAGCTCTGAGTCAACAGAGAAGGGGCAGTTTTCAGCCATCACAGCGTCCATCGCTAAGCACAGACCCCAAACTTAGTCAGGACTGAGTGAGGTTCCCCAGTAGGAGAGAAGATACCAGTGTCCTATAATGGATCTGTTTTCATTCCAGGGAAAGTGGTTATTTAAGTAGACTATGGGAAGAGCCTCCTTCTCCAAACATCCACAGAGGGGTTTATACTCTGAGGGTAAATTGGTGTTTTGAAAAGAGGAGAGGCTATACCAGAGTTGTAGTGTTGCAGACACTCATCGTGAGATTGTCTCATGTCACTAAGATGAATAGTAGTAGTAGTTTATTTTGAACATGTAAAAAATTAAAATTAAAATTAAAAAACGTATATATCTATACATACATTCATGCATACATATATAAGTAAAATGACAGATGAATAAGGTCATGTACTTTTCAGTACAATCTTCCAAAATGATAGAAAGTAATTCGAACAAAAAATTAATTTCATGTTCAAAAAGGAGTAGGAAGAAGTTCATAAACAACTCATCAGGTCCTACCCCTTTTCTCTACTTTTATCCTTTAGTAAATACAAAATCTT
>NC_045747.1:9540033-9540295 GCF_008692095.1 Etheostoma spectabile
TATTTACACATCATAGACACAGATGCACACATACATACCTACACACAGTTACACAGTTTTGTTTCTTTTCTTCCCTTTCTTCTTTCTTTACCATCTATCTATAGATTAAATATTAACACATCCATACTAGACTTGGTATATAGTATATTTGCAGTCATTGTGCAATACTATCACTTCAAATCCTTTTTGTATTGATTTAATATATTCATTTTAAATAATCGCTTGAAGTTGCTCATTGTTGTACATGATTTCATCTCTTCAC
>NC_045747.1:9540305-9545199 GCF_008692095.1 Etheostoma spectabile
CCATAAAGTAACTCCTTTGGTTGTGATGTAGTGGTATTTAACATTTGTTCTTATAAGTTTCTGTTTTTAAATATGTTTAAATGTTTTCTCTCTCTTTTTTGAAACATCTCCTGGATACTGTTTGAAAGCTGATGTTTATATATTTTGTACATCATTTGTGCAGTTTTAATGTCAACAATATAGTATCTATGGCTTGCTGAGTATACTGGCTGCAAAAGACCAAACAGACCAAACTGTTGCACATTTCACATTTTCTTTCAGAACATGAGGCTGTAAATACCAATGCAATGGCCGTACCGTTGCAATGGCCGGTACCAGGATTTAGTTTGGCAGCGAAACCTAAAAGACTTTAGATATTTGACACCCTCTTCGGTCCAAGGTTGATAAAGAAGCTCAGATTATTTAAGGATGCCATATGAATCTGACACCCTGATATTTTCTTCAATTTTCTGAAGCAAACACAGATGAAATGCTTTTGATATGCATTCCACGTAAATGGCTCTTTTCATTCGCTGCCAGGCAAAATGTGTTGACTTGGCCTTGACTTTAGGTGCCTCCAACAATTATGAAAATATGATGAGTGTAATCTTTAACAGTGCATGGTGTGTGTCTAAGTGCATGTGGAACTGGGGGTGTTTTTGGCAGGTTGCTGCTGTGCTTGGTGCCACTGTGCAGTCTGCGTTAATGGACCTTCAGTAGAGGGTGTCCAGATTGCCCAAGCGTCTTTCGTCTACTCTCCTCCCAGGCTGCAGTGCCAGAGAACGAGTCTTGGGACACGTTTTGGGGATCAGCTCATATAAACACAGTTTGACCATTCCTCGGTCCATATGGAAGAGATCATTACGTGGAGGGTGGCGTGACGCCTGTCATAGTGGGGCCATGGGATCACATACATCCCCACCCATTCCCCCAAATATCTCCGCGGCCTTCTTCTCCCAAATAGCCCTTTCTAGAAAATACATTCAAATCTGTCAACAGGGCTCGCAACCTGGCAAGAACTCCAAATCACTGACTGAACTCCTGGCCTCCCTGGGTTGGCTGGTGGATGCTATAATGACTGTTGCCTGATTCTAAGACCCCCACTAACAAATGATACCTGTTATCAAACCTACTTCAAGATATAAAAGATCATTGAAAACGAACACATCGCACTCCCTTGTGTCCTGAAGCTTAGAGGTTAATGAGCAGCAGTGTAATTACTGCGCTGGGGACTTGTTTCTTCTCATCATGGATGACTGGCTGGGGATTAACTCATTACCCCCTGTCCTGACTATGCAATTATGCCTTGCTCCACAATTAAGTGTCCATGTTACGCCTCACTGGGCACTAGACACAGTGATCGCTGCCAGCACACCATCCATGCAATCTCTTATCTCCACTCTGTGGATGATTGCTGAGCTATGACAAGTGATTGTAATTACAGCTATTGTTATTGCAAATCCTATCTGGTGTATGGTATCGATTAGGTTGTGTGTGTCAGTGTGTGCTATGTCTCCAGAAGCGTGTAGAGAGACAATCGCATATGCAGAGTTCGGGGTTTTCTTTGGCTGCTGTCAGTAATATTTTGGGTCTTGAAGAGTCTTCTAGAGTCCTCCAGACATCAGCCAGGGTGGCCCAGGGACACTGTTGCCCATCTGGAAGCAGCTCCTCCTGGGTCTGGACAATCTGATGGATGGGAATACTTTCTAGGATGTCCAGCTGAGCCTGCTGACAGGGACCCAATCAATCAACCCCCCCCTCCTGTCCCCACTGACAGGCACCCACCCCAACTAAAACCCATAGGTCAAGGGTTCTGTCAAGGCATTTTCAGCTCTCTAGACTCGTTGCTTGACCACAGACAAACTAATTTGATCATTTCAAGTGTGCCTTTATGATAGGAGTGTTCATTGTGTATCTACTTTACATTCACATTATCATTTTATCTTTGCCACAATTGTACTGTTTGCGCTCACTGCTCCTTTGTTTTCCTTGTGGGTTGCTGTCCAAACCTTGAGTTTCTGCATTCATTTATTTTGATAGCTCCTGAGAAAACAGAAGCAACTGATTCAATGTAGTATAAGTGTAAACCGGGGATCTCAACAAAGACCAGATAAAATACCCCATGCTTGAGCCTGACTAATTATTTACTTCCACAGCTCTGATGGAAGCCGTAAAAAGCAGTGTTCCTCTAATAGCAACAGTAGTTATACCAATATCACTTACAAGGGCTGCACTGTCTGTAAAGTTTTTGATTCACGATCAATACATCTCCTCAATCAAGCTATTTTGACAGATTCACAATTTATTATCTTGTCAGGATCTCAGAAGAGACTGTCAAAGAAATGTAGGTCTTTCAACTCATCTCCTACGCTGTGATTGATAGAGTTTCAGACTGATTTTTCATTGCTCCGGAGACTCCACTTGTCAAGAAACTTCTCGGGTTTCTGGCAATAGTCCCGAGTTGCTGTTTAAGACATATGCAGACCCACTTATGATATGGAAATATAAAGTGAATGATGATAACAAAATGTTTTATGTATTTGTATTTGATAGCATTCTATTTTAAAGTGGCCTTTTTTTATCATTTTCAAGTCTATGTTTCTTTACCTACTGAGGCACTGTTAAAAAAAGCAAGAAAAATGTGGGACAAAAGATAAACTAGTTACAGGGCCAATGGGAGCATTTCTTCATGTCATTCAGTTTGCCTACCTCGGCACTAGTCAGTCATAATGACAAACGGCAGCGCTTGATGTAACAGAGGGGTTACATTATCACTTCCCTAATAAGGAGCTCCCAGCAGGTGGGGGAAAAAGAGGGAGTATGATGGGCAATATGGATGGAGAGATTGATAAAAAGGAACAGTGGGAAGACCACTTTTACGGCTGCCAAATACCCATTGCTGCCCAGAAATTGTCTACCGGTATGTTTATCTATGAACAGATTTTCGGATTGTTGTGGAATACTGAAACCGTTGTCATTTATATAACAAACGTATCTTGATTATTTTTGTTCTTGATTCCAACACAATGTCACATTAAAGTGTCCCTTTTGTACTGATCATAAAAGCCTACTTAGATTTTTGAGCTAAGCCTTCTGTAATGTTATTTAGAAACCACTTATGGAATGCAATGTGGTAAAAAAAGCTGCAGTGAGGCAATGCACATTTAAACAGTAGCATTTAACAACTTTTAGTCATGAAGCCAGCAGGGACAGAGATAAGAAGGTTTGTTTAAATATAATTCCTTTACATTCACAATAAAGTATATGAGATTTGTCGGAGTGTTTTTTGTCAATGTAGCGTGGTAGCATCAGCAGCAGCAAGACCAGAGGACGTTTTGTGGGCCTGTGTCTCTCAATGTCTTTATGGATGGCTCTGGACTTGGCGCTGGAGTCCGAGGGCGAGATTATCTGGCCTGTCTGCCTTCAGGAGCTCTCAGGGTTTGTGTCTTTGTGCAGCATTAGAACTGGCTGGGAGTGCGCCCACCGAGAGAGGGGAAATGTGTTTGACATACGCTCAGCGCACACGGTCGGGGAGGCTGGAACAGCAGGATACGATTAATGACCACAGAATAAGATTGTTGCAATATGGCTTCCCCTCACCCCCACCTTCTTCACTGTGGGGCTGTCATATTTCACAGACTTGCCTGCCTCTGTATTGTAGTGTGTTTGTGTGTGTAACTGTGTTAGGAAGGGGCCCTTTTATCCTCTCTTTTTGTTTTCTCACTCTCTCTCTCTCTCTCTCTCTCTCTCTGTCTCTTTTTCTCTCTGTGTCGTTCTCTGTTGATGTGGGTCATTGATATGCAACTGTGCATTCCTGGATCTTACAGGAGAGCCTGTTCTCATGGTTATTATGGAGTACTTGCAGATTAGACACGGGGGTCACAGATCCTTGGACTTGGTCATGGTCAAGTTAGGACATAAAACCTGTAATGCAGAGATTGCCCCTGAATTGTCTGACATAAAACTGAATGGAGATTAAAAAAAGATTAGCAATTGTCGAGAATTGATCCTATGAATTTGTGATTCTGTGGTGATGAGGTGGGGTTTGATACCTTTCATTAGTAGAGCCCATACCTAATAGCAGCAAAACAGGATGCAGTTAAAACACTAGCACATCAATTTGCTGTGCAACAATACAGAGAAGCTATAAAAGGAGTTGAATGGGGAAACCTCAGGCAAAAAATATGGAGGCCAAATGTTGCCAGATTAGTTGTGGTAGTTAGGAGGCACCTTTGAGTGATCTTCAGAGTTTTGGGGTCAGCGCCCCAATGACCACAGGGGCATGGATGTGCAAGGGCAGAAAGGGCAGGAAGGAGAAGAAAACCTTAACAAGGTGTCAAACAGGCCTGTTGGATCTTTGCACATGAGCGCACGCATAGCTGAACCTGCGCTGTGATGTTTGTTGACACGTCTGGGAGAGAATTTTGAAGTTTTCACAGCTACCATAAATCAGGAGAGAGCAGGATTTTTCCCAGGGTTAGGAACTTCATCTCACTCGCCATTAGCCAATGCCTATTGGCCATTGAGGCCCATGAACGCCAGCAGGCTTTATTACCATGGCAACCAGTGTGTGCTCTTCTGCAGTTTGATACCAAAGCCTCTCACTCTCATCTGCTTAGGGTTCATTTTAACAATGATGACATTTGCCAGGTAAGGATAAAACATAAGTGTTAATGTAAAATACAACAAGAACAATTAATAAATATCATAAATATAATCGTTAAAAATGCAGTCTTACATTGAAAAAGTTGGCTAAATTGAAAATCAAAAGTCAGCCTCCTGATTCTTCTCTTCCTGACGTCTCCATGGAATTTCACAGCAAGTTACAGAAAATTACTGGAGAAAAAGGTTAAGAGAGAGAGGCAGGGAGAGGGATACGGAGAGAGGAAGGGAGGGAGGGAAGGAGAGAGAGAGA
>NC_045747.1:9545209-9563219 GCF_008692095.1 Etheostoma spectabile
GGGGGGGGGGGGGGTAAATGTACCTTCTGGAAGCTTTGGCTCTGTACTTGGGCACAGCACTCACTCATTTATTGAAATCCCACTGTGTGATCCTGCCCGTAAGTTAGTGATTCCCTTTTCTCCTTCATCCGTGTCAAAAAGACACTGACATTTTAACCTTTTTATTACTCTCCTTCAGATCTATTACAAGTTTTTTTTGCTATGCTTATCTAACAGAGACAGATCCAATAGAGGTTAGCATCTCTTTCTGTCTCTTTCTGCAAAGCTGTGTTTTATGCATATAACATGTGGCAGACCTCATCACCTTCACCATGGACTCACCACACACACCTGTTGCCCACAGCTGCTGCTGCAAGGCACTCTGGGACATGAAACTAATTCCATGTTTTCTAAGCCCCTGACATAAAAATGGTATTGGAAAAGATTTAAATGTGTGTTAGAAATGCAGACCCTGAATTAGGAAGAGTTTTAGATCTTTGTAAGTTTGGGCTGTACTAAACTATAGTCTTCCAGAGAAGATGTCACCATTAAATAACTAAAACTGTCTGAGAGAAATCTGTAAAAACAGCTGTTCTCTAAAATTAGAGTTTCATAGAAGCTTCCTACAGAGAGTCCCCCTGCACCTCATTTCAAAGTATTCCCTTCTGCAAACGATGAGGCAAAAACTGCTGATGCTTCAGAGGTAGTTGGAAAGCACTAAACTGCCTGTGGAGAAAATAATCGGGGCACACAGCAGAGCAAACCCAAATCCTGCCCAACCCCCATCCCAGAACTGCTCCCAATTAATGTTCTAAAGAGCACACATAACTTTGTGAAAGTTGCAGGATGGAACTATGTGCACATGATGCTGCTCCCTTTTTGACAAATCTGTTAAAATGTTTCAAATCATTATGATTATTGTCCAGATTTGAGCTTTTGTTTCAAAGCAGATTTAGCTCGCAGCTTTGTAACCCAGTTATGTGAGCAGTCAGCTGTCTTTCAGCAGTAATCTCCACAGCAAACCTTATGTGGCAAATCACAAGACACTTCTCTAATTAACCTCTTTACTCAATTTACTGTAAGTTACTGCTTCTGTTTATTACAGTGGATTGATATTGGCTTTAATTTTAAGGGAACTTAATACTGTCTGTTTTCTCCTGTGCTGTCAGCAACAGGCCTGGGGGGTCTGCTTAGTACTCTCTGACAGAACTCTGCATGAAGGAAATGAGGCCGGTGAAGACCCCATTGACCGTAAGGCATTCTGCCCATATTTCACAAAGCTCCTCTCCCAAAGGAAAAGGCCACAGAGACGAACCATATCACAACACATGCTGGGGCAGGGGGGGTCAGGAAAAGAAAAAGACTGAGAAGCAGGGAGGAGAAGAACCCCACATACTAAACACACACATTAACACAAAGAAGGATGCAGAGTTGAGGATGGCAGATTTTTTTTGTAAAATGTTAAATAGAGGCACTAAACAAAAACAGTTTATTTCCTCCTTTAGTGTGTGTGTGATTGAGTGAGAGAGAGCCTTCAGATGTATGTCTGTGTGTGTGTGTGTGTGTGTGTGTGTGTGTGTGTGTGTGTGTGTGTGTGTGTGTGTGTGCGCGTGTTTGTGTGTGTGTGTGTGCGCGTGTGAGACTGAATGTCTCCATGACAAACTGAGTCACTCTGTGTGTAATTAATTGGTTTACTGCCATGTTAGGCACCGTCTGTCTCACAGGAATCTGCATCTGGCCCTGAACTTTACTTTTACATGTTAGTTGAGGTATTAACTTATTTGGACAAGGGATTAAGGCTCACTGGTTGTCCGGTAGATGGAATGGACAAACATAGGAGAGGTATGTTTGAGATACTGGGCCCTGTAAGTAAAGAAATGGCTGCCAGCAATACTCATTGTAGTCACCGCAAAAAACTAGCAAGCAACACCTCCGCTTCCTCGAAAAAACACAAACATACTGTACATACACTCCCATGCCATGTGCAACTCCTCCCACTTTTCTCTAATCTAAGACAAGTCTTCATTTGATTTTATTTTTCAAGCTGTTATCCAGAACAGGACAAGGACAAAAGTTATAACCCTGGAATGCAAGCAGAAACTTCCAAGCAGTCCTCATCTTTGCAATTCAGTAGCTGAACAAATCTATAACTAGTTAAATGCATGGCAGAAAAACATATTGTTGCAATCATTTGTTGGTTATTTTATACATAGCTGTGGTCAAAATTTAAAACAATTAAACAACACAGAAACTAGGTTGCATTCCGATTACTCGTCAGATAATCTCGCCAGCCACGGTTTTGCTTCAAGGATCATCCACCGGAGCATGGCATGTATTCAGCTCTCATGCTCTTATATGTTCTGTGGAGATTTACCAGGTACAGCTAGGGAATTAGCAAAGATAAACTACTGTATCCGTGGTTAGTTGGACAGCCCAGACTTTTCTCTCTGTGTCTTTATTGGAAACAAATGTAGAAATGGATGGAAAATCTCATTATAATTGGGGAGAATCCTTTTCAAAAGGACAAGGGATGATAAAGATAGGGATGAGAAAGCTTGATTATGTAAAGCTTAAAGAAAAACACACTTGATCCATCATCTTGTTTGGTTCTGGCTTTAATTATTGAGTGTTGTCTTCCTTTTTGGCACGTTTATGTGTTCTTTTTTTATTATTTCTTTCTGGTCATGCAGTACATTTTTGTCATGGAAAAGAGGTTTCACATACTGTGATGAAACACAGGATTCAACTGAGACTCACACTAATACAGGAGTATGATATATCTTTCTCTTTATATATATACAATATATAATATTAATATACAATATAAAGTGCAGGTGAGCTACCATCTCACAATAACCACTGACTGAGTTCATCAGCCACAAACCCACCCACTGGCAGCCCCCCCTAACCTACCTTCCTTCCAGACTGAGCTGGAGCTCATGATGCCTCAGACACACTTAATGGGATTATGGTAATATAATTTTGTGACGCTGACCTCGGGCCGGTGCCAGGTTTCTTCCACATCCTCAGACAAAGGCAGGGAGCTCACCAAGGGCTCCAGCAGGCTGGCCCAGCTCGGCTTCTTGGCACAGGCCGATGTCCTCATGGGCCCAGCGCAAGATGGATGGCCACGGGGCAAAGTCTCACTTCCTAAATCTATTCAAACAGTGAGCAATATCAAACGGTGGCAAGAAGGGATTGTAAACTTAAATGTGTATATAATTCCCCTAAGAGGGAGTTGACTCAGATCATTGTTGTTCAGGTAAATCATCTGATTTAATATTTAGAATAATCAATATGCTTCAGGATCTAGGAAATGTGTCCTCCCTTTGCTCCCAACTTCAATCAGCAAAGAGTAGTTTTTCAGCTGAGGGTGTAGCTTCCATGGAAACGGCCTTGTGGTCTAGCTTGTCTTTCTCAGTGATTTAGCAGGGGTTTCCTCCACTGGATGTTTCTTATTGGTTTAAGAAAGGATTTCATGAACTGGATAATTTAAAAGCAACTATGTGGATGTCCATTCACACTGTCCCTGTGGGTAATCTAAACAGAGGAATGGTATAGCACAAATAAACACAGAACAATGAACTGATCATAAGATCTAGAACGTTAGATCTGAAAAAAGAACATACTGTATGTATGAAGACAATTTAATATTCCTTTTTGTCTTGATTCAAACTTTTTAAATCACTTTTTCTTGAAATACTGTTACAAGAATGAAACACGTACATACCAGACAGTCGGTGTAGAGTAAGCTTGCAAGAAGTCACAGTGCTGTTTGACTTTTCATTTTATTTTGTCTCATTTTACTTTGTTGTGTATTTTATTGTTGTCCAGTCTCCGCAGGATTCACCAGATTTTTTTTTCTCCCCTTTTTCTTTTCTTTTCCTCATCCTTTTGCCTTTAGAAAGACCACCCATAGGGTTCGGAGGGGGCAGACGTCTCTGTGGAATAATAATGGGGTCGTCCTGGGAAAATTGCCCATGGAAAAGGCCTGTCTGAAAAAAAGAAAAGAAAAATGTGGTCTTGTTTCCGATGCTTCTCGGAAACATTCATCAGGGCACTCCTGCTGTTCGGAGGGCCACAGTCCCTTTCGTTGCACCAATCCACTTAGTGGCTGGGACACTCTGCCACTGCCTAGACTTTCTGAGTCAAGGTCAGAAGGCGGGGGCAGACCGTTCAGAAAACATGATCTTTATTTTATTGTCAGCACAGATGTACAGAAATGGCTAATAGTGATAGCTAATATGATGTTTTAAGGTTGCTTTAAAATCTCTGGTTCATTTCAAAGTAAAATTTCTAGTCGTTGCTGTAATCAATATAATTCGCTCTATGGTCGCTCTATGGGACATATTACATTTACATTATGTTTGGGCTGCTACATGGGCAACGCTGTTTGTGTCTGCCGAAAAAGCCAAGCATATGAGTCACCATGATCCTGATGTCATTTTACCAATTGGGTGTCACACATAACACACTATTCTGATGAAACAGGATGAAAATGGCTTTCACTGCTTCTTTTTTTGCTTACTTTTTTACAGCTACTCTAACTATAATTCACACACAACAAAATTGTCTTCTCTGACTAAAAAAAACAACTAAAAACTTTTATTCTATCCACACATGTTATGAAATTCCTTTAAAAAAAAGTAAATGTATAAACACATTCATCTTCTGTTTAAAAATTACAAGTAAAACAGAGATACTAGTTTGGTTCTTCATGGAAGGGACCATGAAAGAGTTATTTTTCAAGAAAAAAAGGTTTTTTGAAAAGCTGGACTCGCAGATGTAAACTTTTCACATTTTCCCATACAAACACGCCAACAACCTGAGAATGAAACAATTGAGCACAATATTCTGGTTATTCTCTGAAGCTGGAGGAACATGGACCCTTGTTTATCTCTCAAGCAACATCTTCCATCAGGAGCCAATCATGTTCTGAATACTGTGTTACTCAGACAGCATCAGGACATTGTGATGACTGTTGCCAATTGTTTGAGTCAGGCAAGATTTATTTTACATTAAGAACTCCTTCTAAGAACTGTAATATCAATGTGTGTGCTGAATGTGCTCCGTGGCCCTTTCAAATCATTTTTCTGACAGTCTACTGCGTTTTCGTTTTGGATGAATATTTTGAAAAATAAAGAGAGAAGAATGAGAGACTCAGCATCCTAATGTCATTTCAGTCATTTCAGTCTCAGTCATTTCAGTCATTAAGACAATTCCTTGGTTTGGAAGACAAAGAAAGTGGCTTAGTGAAGTTCCTTTCCTTGTGATCCTCCTGCTCTACTTCTCTGCTCTCCCTGAGCCAGCACTAACTGGCCTCCCTTTGCCCTGTTGGGCCCTGAGGCCCTGCTGCCCTGCTGCCTCGCTCCAGGTCTGAGCCACTGTGAGCCGGTGATGGATGTGACCCAGGGGGGCTCTCTGTGGGAGGTGGGCTCAGGGCTTCACACACTCTTTCTGCTGATCATTGTCAGAGGGGAGTCAGCCCTCATATTTAACCAGAGACAGCAGAGTCATGCCTGCAGTAGGATCACTGTCTTGCATGTTGATATATATATAATAATATTTTTTGCAAGTTTATATAACACAATACTGTTTCAATCAGCGGCATCCGTTTGAAGTAAAGTCACAAGAGAAGAAGAAGAAAAAGCCAGAGCAGATATAACAAAAGACAAAGAGTAGCATAATAAACAACTTCAGGCATGTTATTGTTCTAACTGCAAATTATTGATAGTGCCAGGATTTAAAATCCGCTGTCATCACCAGTCAGTGAATTCCATAAAGTACTGTGTGTTAAAATAATGTAATTTCCCTTACAGCTGAACCCGCATTACCACAGCTGAGTTACAGATTCCCACGTTCAATAAAGCCCACAGCACGTGAGTAAACTACAAGATGGCATAATAGTATTTTGCAACCTTAGAAATACACTAAAAATAGGTTTTAAACTCACACCTACAAAAGAGTAATGTTTAACAGTTATTTGAAAAGTATATTTGCACTCTTTGTTGCTCATAACATATGCATACTGGACAATTAACATCAGCTATTAAATAAATTCGAATGATAAACAACTTACTAACAATTATTTCTTTGTAACTCTTCACAGGTTGGTGCCACACATGCTGTAAAAACTTAAAGTCTGCTTTCCTTTTTCAGTGCAACTCATCAAGAAATTTTAAGAGGAAGTCACACTGAGTGGTGCCGGTGAATACTAAAATATTATAAGGCCATGACATGGTTTATGATTCTATTTGGTTCATCAAAACAGTGTTAAATTGCAAGTTATCTCATATTTTTGCTAAGGAGCTGAACTGTGACAACGTTTTGGACATACCATAATTATCTCTCCATTTTAATTGTGTTGCAAGAATGGTCTGAGTGTAATCTATTGTACAATAAGTTAGAGGTACTTTGAAAAAAATGTCCAGTCATCACGGTGAGATGAGGCACAGCGGTGGGTGGCAGAGAAAAGTTCAGCCGAGTTGATGTGAGGAAAGAGACGTCATCTGTGAATGTGCCTCAAATTTCAACACAAAGCTGTAGTACCTGATTGTGTTTACACTGTCACTGATTTATTAAGGTCAGCTCTATTTCTATATTACTTGGCAAGTAATGAATAAACAATATTCAATGTCTAGTTTGTTTCTTTAAGCTGTGGTGTATACAGGCAGGGGGGGTGTGGACATACGTCTTCTCAATAGGCCGTGGTAATAATGGACCTGTGACCTCATGGTCTGAGAAGCCAGAAGCAAACCCAGTGTTCCCAGTACCACAGCTTGTTTTTTTCACTTCACATTGGTCTAGTGATAACTTTATCAAACTGCTGGAGTGTGTACCACCACAAGCTGCCTCTAATTAATGTGACTTACATGTGTCACATTAAAACAATTTTCTTGAGTTCCACCATTTTCTGAGCATTACTTGGATGACGACTCTTCCAAAGTGATTCATAACACCTTATTTAACTGGGATTCTGCCAGTAGAGGGTACCTTGTTTTAACTAGTACAGATAGACCTCATTGATCTTTGTTTGACAAATACTACCACACAGATAATACTGTATGTAACATGCTTATAATTAATGGCACAAGACAATCACATATTTCTCAGTGTTTTGTTTTATTGCAAACAATATAATACAAAAAGATAAGCTTTTAAGACAATGCCATGTTTACCTACGGAAACTGCATTAAGAAGATGACGAGATGAGAACTAATGATATAAAATATAAAATAAGGAACACAACCTTTTTTCAAACAAAAAAAGTATCCTGTTGATTCCAACAAATTCTTTACAAAAACAGCCTTTGCTTTCCATATTCATTAAATCATTTGTTAGAAACCTTCCAGTTGTTCTTTTTTTTTAAGAGAAAGACTCATTGTGTACAGTAGGTAATCTGTACTTAACTAAATTTTTATACGGAAACATTTACAAATGATAAATAAACAAATTTGTACCACATATGACAGCAAACTATTCCACCATCTCAGTTAGCTGCTGCTGAATTAAAAAGGTAATTTCAAATAGTTATTTTCAAATAAAATTAATGCTAAAGAATAAATTAAGAAAAAAGGTTAGGAAAATGGACGGGGCTGTAGGAATGATAGAAGCACGGCCAGACTCAGACCTGCTGGCTGCTGAGGAGAATCAGGTCAGAGGTCACTTCCTGCATCTCCTCCAGCAGGAAGTCAGAACCATGCTGTGGTTTCGACACTGCAATGCCAGTGGAAGGAGTCTCTCCACTGTGGCTTCAGAGGCACCAATGGTATCAAGGCAGTACCCAGATAAAAGCAAGCATTGCTCAGTTACATCTAGCAACACGGTAAGGCCCCTAGGAGAATTAAATGACACCTGCTATTGCGTTTCCAGCACAATCATTTAAGCTAAAGCAAAATACAAGAAGTAGAATATCTGACTAATTCACTGATGACACGGTCATATCATGGCCAAAAATTCAAATCTATTTTGAACCTGCATTGCTCCATTCTTGCATCTCATGAGAATTACAATAAAATATGTACAGTACAAAAGTTCAAAGCAGAACGTAGGCTGTAAGTATTATAAGACGGCAGTGTCAGACATTTCTTACTTCTGTACAAAAATACATTAGCGAGAAGTAAGGCCACTGAGGGTGTTTTTACCCGGCATTCCAGCTCCTTTAAACGTGTTAAACCTTCAAATTGTGATGATGAGGATGCTGATGACACTGATTATGATGATGACAACTATGATGATGATGAGGATGATGAGGATGATGACAAGAGCACAACACATACACAGTACATACTAAAATATTTATAACCAGTATGTCCTCACAGAGGATTAAACTTTTTTTAAACATTATATCTAAAAAAATATAATCACAATTCCAACCAATACAAAAGGCACTGTTGTGAGCCAATCCAAAGATACATTTTCAGTACTATAAAAAAGTCCTTGTCATGTTTTTCTATTGGCAATGAAAGGTGTGTAGCATGGTGGCACAAAGGGCACCAGGCAGAAAAAAGTCTATGCATGGGATGGGTGTTGTAGAGTCAGTGCTGACGGCCGTCTTCTCATGGCCTGGAGAGCTGTGTGTAAATGGGCTGCTGCTCCCAATGCTGCGGACTGTGGGTCTGGGGAACAGAGGGCACCCCAGTGGTGTCAGCGATCGGGGTGTACATTGGCCTCTGACTGGGGCTCATGTAGCTGAAGGTGGAGTACAGACCGGAGCTTTGGCCAGCCGCGTGGCTGTAGTAGGAGTTGGCACCACCTTGATGGTCTGAATAGTCATACTGTGCTCTTGTGATGGATGGGTAAGAGGAGGTGCTGTAGTGCTGCAGGTTGAAGGACCCATAGGTGACGTGCTGTGGGGAGCCTTGTTGCTCACTGTAGTGGCTGGGGCTCAGCTGCTCTGTCTTGATTTGGGTGGTTCTCTGCTGACCCTGCTGGCCTTGCTCTCCTCCTCCACCCAGGGTTGTCAGAGAGTGCTGCTGCTGCTGCTGCTGCTTGGACATCCAGGCGTGGGCACTGACATTGGCCACCTGGTTGACTGAAGAGCTGCTGATGCCGTAGCCGCTGGTGTAGCCAGCCTGGGCCGCTCCGTTCACCCCAGCATGGCTGTGAGGTGGCAGGTACTGATCAAACTCATCGACATCAAAGCTCCCCATGTTGGAGATGACCTCGCTGCTCAGCTCGCCAATGTCCACAGCTCCAAAGTCGATGTTGAGCTGGCGACTGGTGCCCTCCTGCATGGGGCGCCCCTCCCGCTTCAGATCAGCTTTGCTAGAGTGGAGGTCTGTCTTGGGGGTGGTTGGGGGTGTTGGTGGGCCTTGGGACTGACCTGGTTAGAGAAAAGGCAAAGTTAAAATCTACTTTATCTGCATGAAGGACTGGTCATTAAATGAAATAACAGGGTAAATGGAAATGCTTTAGCTAGAGGAGATTGTCGGTACTATAGTGACAGGTGTATCTGCGGGATGGCTTGTAAAACCCTCTAATCATTAACAGGTCTGTTCCAGGCCCTAAAGGCTACTAATTGATTTCTACAGTCAGTGCCACAATGAGAGACGTTGTAAAAAAATTCTGCTTTTAATTTTCTATATATATATTTTTTTTTATTTCATGTCTGTATTTTTTTTCTTACCTGAGTGCTCTCCTGGAGAATGCACCTCGCCCAAACTAGACGCTGGAGAATCGGCCTGCTGCAGCGCCTTGAAGATCGCATTTGGAGAGATGTGGGTTTGCTCGCCGTCCTCGGGGTCGTTTTGGCCATTCTTGACAGACTTTCTCCGCCTTGGCTGATATTTGTAGTCGGGGTGGTCCTTCTTATGCTGCACTCTCAGACGCTCAGCTTCTTCCACAAACGGGCGCTTCTCTGCTTCGTTGAGCAATCTGAAAATACCACAGAGAATTGTACATTCACATTAAAACGCATTCAATTAACAACAAGCACATGGCACGGTTGATTATTTATTCATTGAATTATTGCATTCATTATCATTTTATAACTAACAATTAACTAGAAGCAGCTAAACAAAGTCTGCTCACACCACTTCTTCTGTGCATGCACTCGACATAATCAAAAATCACAATGAAAAAAAAAATCAGTAGGCTAATAGAGAAATGCAATTAATATTTACAAATGAAATGCATTAGTCAAATAAATTCCAACACTGTATAGCCCTACGTGAAACAGCAGGCAGGTGGCGCATGTGAAGAAATAGTGCGCTGCGCACAACGGCTAGTAAAAAAGCACTGCAATAGTGATTGAGATTGCAAAGCGAACCTACCTCCAAAGTTTGCCCAGGGTTTTGCTGAGTTCCGCGTTGTGCAGATGCGGGTATTGATCGGCCAGCTTCCTCCGTGCAGCTTGAGCCCAGACCATGAATGCGTTCATGGGTCTTTTGACGTGAGGTTTACTTTTACTTGAGCCGTTAACGCGCACCGGCATGGGCACCAGCGTCCAGTCGTAACCCTTCAACACCTGGGACACCGCATCTCTGATACACACGGGGAACTTTTCTTCTTCGCCTTCCTTCTTGTAGTCTGGACCCAAGAGGAGGTGGTTGTCGGACGGCCGGGTGTTCTCAGTGTCCGAACCGGACCCGGACGGACACGGCGAGCCTGCGGAGTCCTCAGACATGCTGGGACTGGGAGCGTCAGAGTGACACTTCTCCTGTTCTTCTGTCATCTTTAGGTAAGGATCGAGGAGATTCATGCGAAAAAATTAAAGAACAGCTTCTCGCAGTAAAAAAAGAGAAAATCCTTCTTTCTAAATCCAAGCGCTGTGCCCAAAGACTGAGGGCGCACAACTTGACCGGCAAACTTGAATCCTTTTAAGTAAAAAATGTGAAAAATAAAAGTGTGTGAAGCTCCTTCAACTTCTCACAGTTTCGCTGATAAGAAGGCAAATTGCAAGTGCTCGCCTTCGGATGCCCAACTTTGCAACTGTGACTTTAAAGAGAAATGCCACTGAGCTATATACTCTTGGAGGATTGCTGAAGAGTCTAGAGACGCAGGAGGCGATGCCTGGATTTATGTTTGACTGCAAGGAAATGATTGGGTGAAACTTTTGGTAGGCGGAGACGTGGCTAATATGACTGCTCTGAAGAACTCTTGCAGTCAACAACAGCGAAAACCCAGCGCAAGTATAAAAGGTGTTTTCCCCCTTATACTCTTTGGCTTAATTTCAAATTAAGATATAACTTAAGGTTGAATAAGTTAATACTTAAAAGATAAATAGTATACCCTCTGAGATAGAAAATGGAAGAAGAGCTATAAAAACTACAAAATGTTTAAATAATGTGACGCACTTTAACATTCTATCAAGGGGGAAAAAAACTATTTACCATCGTATACTTTTTATTTGATTATAGACACAAAATCCATATCATCAACATTACAATATTTAGGTCTAATCCTCATAAGTGCAGAATAAATAACATTCAAATTGTAGTTCATTGTTATAGCCTAATTTTTATTTAGCCTACTTTATTTCTTTTATTTAATTTCACATTAATTACAGGCTTGTCCCCAGATTGACAGACCCCTTGCTTTGCGAACTAAAAGTCTAAAAATCTTTGTGTTCAAGTTTCTTCTCCGAGGGCAATAGTGACCTGTTTGGATGAGATATAGATGACATACACTGGATGATTAATTTATAAATAAGAGCAGTCCTCACTACTGCTGACGTTTTTAACCGCGTATTTTATAACTGTTTTTGTCTGAATAAATGCGAGCAGTTGTGTTGTTGCACAGACCGTTTGCTGAGCCGCATCCCTTAGTCTCGTCTCTGCTCTTTACAGTGACCACATGGACCAATAGGGGGAGACAGAGGTCCAGAAACTTGAGAGGAAGCCTCACAACTGTGTGCAGAGGCTGCAATGATTAAGACAAATTAAGAGGGTTATCCTAAACAGATTTCCAAATGTACTGTAGGTTCCCTACATTTATATTTTAGGCCTTCTTCTTTCTGGCAGACAATGTACTGGCAATAGACCCGATTACAAAACAAAACATGTCTCATTAAAAATGTTTCTTATCCGAAAGAATCAACAAGGGACATGTATCTCTATTTCACCCATGATGTCATTACATAAACAGTGTGTTTCGTGTGTGTGTGTGTGTGTGTGTGTGTGTGTGTGTGTTTTATAGAAAGGCTGAAGTTTACTCTTTTGATTCTTGATTTAATTTAGTAGTGATGTTATGATTTTTGTTTTCAAATTTGCAACTGGTTATGCAATTTTAATATTGTTTGCTATTATCAATGGATCCATGCAAATAATAACAATAACAATGATAATAATAGTAATGCTTATAATTATAACAATGATGATCTTGAAGATAGTAATTTAACTACAACATACAAGTGCATGAACATAGTCATTATGAAAATTATATTTAATACATATAAAGTTTTCTTCAGTGAACACAATGTTAAATATTTAAAAAAATATAAATTCAGTGGAAAAAGTGAATCAAGACAAACGTGTCTCAACACTAAAATGTACTTTGCCGGATTTTCCAACACTTGTTTTTTTCGGTGAACAAAGAACACTTTGTTGAGAGAGTTCAGCCTCTATAATCCACGTATCCAATTTTAGAAACAAAATCCGGCTATGAGCCGACATATATTCAAGACAAGATTGAAAGTATTCTATTTTTAGCACAAATTATGATTTAATAATAAATTAGTCAAAGTACAACAATTTTAATTAGCTACGTAAATCTGTGATCATTACGAAAACCAAGACGCTCACACATTGAATGTTGCTTTGAAATTCAACCTATTTGTCACACTTATTTCAAAAAGTACGCTGCTAATATGGTAAAATATGGTCAAATCCACTCCCTTATTAAGTATATACCAATCATAGAAGATGTAATAAAAACGCTGATGTGGAAGGATCTGCAAAATGTAAAGAAGATATTCCTAATATCACAATAAAGGAACGTTTTTTTCACATTTCCCAAATGTATACATTTTTTGTTAACGTGAGTAACATTTTATCATTTATTTATTTCTGTTGTGAAATGTTTGTTCAGTAATTGCCTTTGTCAGTAGACAGTGCCTTTCATTGCTAAAAATCAATATTTTGCCATGAATATCATCTTTCTCTATAAAGAGGGCAGTGGTTTAAGGTTTCCTGTTAAAGCCTTTCAGTCTGTCTTGACCCTGGCATTTTCATTAAAAACAGCCTAATATAACCCTTGTCTTAAGGGTTGACTAGAGGCAGACTGCCCTGTCAGCTTCTCTGCATTCAACTACATAACATACGATTTGGAAGTGTTCTTTCAAAGTTCATGAGAAACAGAGTGGATTGGAAAAACTAAAGAGGTGTATGTTGTTTTTGTTTCATGGGCAGCTAATAGGTATAATTATGTTGACTTTGTAACACTTCAAAGTAGCCTGATTCTCTGTGCTTGGACCGAAATCCTTGATCCATTTCCCTCAATAAAGTGTAACTTTCTGAGATGCCTCTCAGGGTTGCAGATCACGTCACGCAGCAATACTGACAGTCAAATGGTACTTGTGGTTTGTAAGTACAGTACAAAACAACATACTACGTCTCATTAGAGGGTACATATTCAATGTCATTTTCAGTTTTTGAGCTGAGCTTCTGCCATTTGAGATTGAGCTTGAGAGGTGACTGATCGCAACATGCAGAGGAGGAAACTTAGTGATGGCTTACACAGACGCATCAGAGGTGTGGTCGGGCATGTTCGCGCCCCCACAGTGCTGTCTGCAGAGGGTTTGAGGTGCCCTGCAGACTGGCTTACGGTTGATCAAGGGGTGGGTGCACACATCTTTAGGGCCAAGCTCACAACTTACATGGAATACCCGCCTGCAGGTCTTGGGAAACTTCTCAGCTTGACTTCGAGCCATGGCGTCAAAATTTTGAGGCAAACACTGTGGGTAAACTGCCAAATCATGTCTTCCACCTCTCCTAGCTCTCTCAGATTCCACTGAAAACGTTTGAGCAGACTGCCCCTCTTTTTTTTTTTAAACCTTTTGTGTCGCAAATGTGTGGGTGGATTAGTACAGTATGAGTCTTTGTGTTGTTGCCTTTGAAGAGTGTTTGTGAAAAACAATTAACTTAAAACAGGAATCCAACATGTGCTATACTTTTTTTCTCTTGTATTTATTTTTTATTACAGAAGAAGTTTGATTAAGTGCACAGTGCAAATAATTTATAGAATTTCAACCAAATAGTTAGCTAAAATGTTCATATCATCACTATGGGAACCATTCCCTTGGTTGTGTGGAGACCTTTTAAAATGCTGAGATCCAGTAGAACACCATTTGCCTTTATTATCTAGCATAATAATTAAAAGATATCGCTGAGTGACACTGTGGAAGACGTAATGGAGGCAGAGGTGGCTTCAACCACTCACAACCGACATAACACCTGTCTGAGACTTTCCGCAACTAGTGCCAACTGCCCCAGACATGACAAAAAACTGCAAGATGGAGAATTGAGAAAATCCTGTCAGCGAACCATCTATACTTCTCCGGCTGCTTCCACAGTTGGTTCCCAATCAAAATGTCAGTTTGTTTTAGTTAATTCTTGAAAAGTCGGTTGCAGAACTTTACCCTTGCCCACTGTCAGCCAAGGTCTTGTGGCGATGGATGTGCTGCCCCAGGTGTTTGCCTAGCCAGATCAGAGCGCTTTGGCCACGGGCAACTGTTGACACATGGCGTTTTGCAAATGGTAAAGTTTAAACAGGAATTATCAAGGCCCTGACACCCTCAGAAGGATGGGCTTAAATTCTCTGCTCTAACTTTCTCACACCTCCCTGATATTCCACGCAGAACCACTACAGCCCCCAGTGGCTTTACCAGGAAAACTGAGAGGCAAAACCATGCAATACATGTTTACTAACATAGATGTATACTGAGAAGAATGCAACACAGAAATAAAGTATTAATTTGGAATGATACTCTGCATACAAGCTGCGTTTCAAATTGATAACTAATTAATTGACCTGGCAGTTGCCACCTCCACCATCATGTCAGATAACACATTAGATAGCTCAGCTAAGGACTTCCAACTGGGAAACAAATATGTTATGGCCTTCAGCCCTGTGCCCTGCAGTGTGTGGTAACTGCACGCTTTCTTGTATATCTTCTCCTTTCTCCGGCCTCCTCTGTAGATACTTCCACTGTAATCTCAGCCTTATCTGCTCCAGGCTTTTAGTAAACTGAAACACCTTAGGCATTCATTGATAGCCTATCTGCAGGAAAGGAAATGGACGCTGATCTGGGAAAGCAGTGGAACCAATAGTTCTTGATACACATCTTTGGTGTTGGATAGGTGCCACCATTGAGCCATATCTAATCACTAGTTAAAACCCATAATAAAACAGGATGTGATTAATTCACCACCACACAACATTATTTAATTTGTGAAAATAATTCAATTTCTTCTATTAGCATTTTTTTGCTTGCATGAAATCCATATATTCACCTTCCAACCTTTCTGACAGCATACCTGAAAAGCACAACCAATATTGACCTTTGCTGAGTGACTACTTGGTACCCTCCATGCCTTCAGGTCTAGTGACCTCTGAGTTGGTTCAAATGACAATGAAATAATATAAAAGTGTGATCTCTCAGGTCACTCTCCTGCATCTCTAATAATAGAGCTTAACCTGTAATTATATCCAAATGACAATGGCTCATTCTCAAAGCGCTGACATGATGTTATGACATTACCTGGGTCTTTGCAGAGGCTAATAATGGGCTTGTATCCTCAACAGGGGTCCTCTAAACAGAGAACTGGTGACAGGTTAAAAGGATGAATTAAAATAACAATTGTATTGTGCTGTCACTGTTATTTGGAATGCTACAAGATTAAAGAGAGCCCATGTAACTTTTAGAATCTTCCTGTTGCAGATGAAACGTTGAATTCACAAGCCATTAAACACTTTTTGAGAGGAAGCCTCGCAACTATTTACAAGGGCTGCAATGATTAGGACAAATTAAGAGGGTTATCCTAAACATATTTCTTTTGGACATGGTGATTGAAAACTTTAGAAAAAGCTAGTAAGTAACTCAGTAAGAAAGTACACCAACTCACTTCAGGAAATGTTGGAAGTATTTGCCACTTGTGGCCATAGTGGCTGTTGTTCTGCCTTCATCTAAATTGGTATCCAATTGTTTACACAAACAACCTACTTACTACTTCCATCCCAAGGGAATTAGTGGAATATTTCAAACTCACGCTTAATTAAATAATTATTTACCATTTATAATTATTTTTTTAATATTTCATTCATGGCCCATAAAAATTATCATGGTAGGGTTTTCTGGCACAACTTCACCTGATTCCAGTGAGCAAGGAGGTACATTATAACCAACCAATCTTTTTTTGCTTTATATATGGCACCATTCTTCTTTCAGGTAACCTTATAATGAATATTTTTAATTGCTATGAGTCTTCCGACTACAAAGGAATTCCAATGTTATTGAAATAATAGTACTAATCACTTAGTGCCCAGATGTCATATTTGGATAGTTTTGAGCAGAGATGTGGTGCAAGTTGTGAAACTCTCTTCCGTCATAGATTCTTGCACAGTTGTGTCTGGAGCGTAGCGCTGACTCAGGCTGGCTGACAGTACTATAGCAGCTCCCTGGCACCGCTAGACATGAAAAGTCCCATCCGCAGCTCTGTATGATGTCAGTGTGGCACCTCTGCCTGCACACAGAGACACCTTTCACAAAGAACCTGTATGTGCTTGGGTCTGGTCTAAGTAATGGAACATTCAGCCCGCCTCTCCTCCTACCTGTTTCTATGATCAGGTGAAAATGAGACTGTTGTTGTCGCCTGTAGTGTCATAGCCTAAAAATAAACTCTGTGTTTTCATACTTTCCCTTCTCATTCCTGTCACCTGCTCTTGTTTAAATCCTTATTTTCATTTTGTCACTACAAAGTGTTTTCTTTAAGCTCAGTTTGCATATATTGAATTAACCGATTGAAACTGTAAAAGATCATTACATACATTTAAATGCTTACATTTAGAAAACACATATTTAAACTATTTTTCAAATCCTTGGTGTCATGTTTTTTTCCTCCTCCCTTTCTTTTGTTTCATTATCCTCCCACCTTAACCTGGTCCTTTCAGCAGGGCTCATTAGTTGGGACGACCGATGAAAAGGGTCATTCTTTCCACACAGTCACATTGATACTAGAAATGCTGAGTTAATGAAAGAGTGATGATATCTAATCACCTTCCCGAGGATAGCACCTGCATCAGAGTCAGTACCCAAACCTTTGCTGAATGCTCACAAATGGATGGCCTACAGATGTACTTCCTCTTAGCTGCTCAGCAGGGACTAGGTTATGCCTTTGATATCACTTGTAGGGGAAAATGGATCTTGTGTGGTCAAGCAGATCCAGGCCTCTTAGGTGTTTCTACTGGGGATTTCAGCATTAGACCGTTGCAATGAGATTAATATGTTTAGAAAGGGCAGGGGTGAAATGAACAATGGCATACTTCAAGGGCTTTAAACAGTGTCTTATTACAATGGGGAAAGCCAAGTCTATATAAATCCTATTTCAGAGCAAAGGAAAATGAGAAGGTCAACAAGCTGCATTTAATAACCGTACACTGTATACACAAATTTAAAATGAACATCTCATCTTCTTATGAATGTTTACACTCTCAGTCAAGTTTGATCTTATTTAAGGACTAGTAGAGGAAAATGTTGATTTATACTATAATTTATGTTCAGGAACAAAAATGTAATTGACGTCCAACGTGACTTGCTTAATGCTTAACCACAATAGAATCACAGCAAACCAAATAACTATATTATTATTAACAACACACTGTGCTACTTATATTAAAGAAGACTTCCGGTCAATTCCAACACGTAGCTCTGTTGTTGGTAACTTTGGAGTAATGTCAGTAGAGAGAAAAACGAAAACAACATGTGCTAATTCAGCTGTGTGTAGACAGCACCAATTGTTTTTGTTTTTTCTCTCTACTGACAGCACTCCAAATATACAAAAAACAGAGCTATGTGTTGTTGTGGAAGCGACCG
>NC_045747.1:9563278-9564041 GCF_008692095.1 Etheostoma spectabile
CAGCGCCAGAAGTATTGGCAGAAATATGTGTCACTAGAAACTGAATTTGAATAACATAATTTGAATTTATGAGGTTTGTATTGCATTGCAACTAATTCTGAAAAGCAGAATTTGGAATTACATTTTTTTTGTGAAACTGAGTTTCAATAAACTTGAATGGATTCAATATTATTAAATTGAATTCATTTGCTCTGAAACTCTATTTGATCCTCACTAAAAATTCCTCTCTCTATACACTTCCACATTCAGTTCTCACAATTCAGAGAACTGAATGTGATTCACTGAGACATTCAGCAGGTCGTGGAGCAGAAAGGACGCTCTGTCTCCGCAAAATATGGAAGCTACAGCTTGGAAAATAGCAATGTGGAGTATTGAAATGAATGATTTACTGTTTATCAGACCACAAATGAGACAATAGTAGCGAGCTACCACACACCGCAGTCTCTCTGCTTTATTCCCCACCGCTGCTATTCACTGACTTCTACTCCATCCAGGATCACTTCTTAAGACTGGAGTCAACTGTAAGTCAACACAATTTTCCAGTTGAGTTAATTAAGTGTAATCTGTTACTTTATATAATTCGTTTTTTTCTTCCTTTTTGTAAATGAGCAAAATGAAAAAGCTTAATTGTAATTTAGGAAAATGTAGGAATACCTTAAAACAGGAGTACCTTAAAACATTAATATCATTTGTTTACATATGTATATACATATATATGTATATATGTGTATATATATATATATATATATATATATATATATAT
>NC_045747.1:9564051-9572191 GCF_008692095.1 Etheostoma spectabile
TATATATATATATATATATATATATATATATATATATATATATAGTATATACAGCACATGAGATAACAGTTAACCACAGCAGGTTAGCTTTGTCTTTACTTTCCCCATCTTTACATGTTTTCATCTATTCATTTCCTCTTTTTTCTTGGTACTGTCTAATGATTACTTTTCAGCATATTTAGGGGCCAGAAGTGTAGACAGGGAGAGACGTTAGGCGATATATGTGCCAAGTATAACACAGCGTTCAGGGCTGTGTGTGTCTCTCCCCTCACTCATTCCTCCAGTTCTTCCTCCAGCTCCTTTCGGGTGCTCCTGTGTTCAGGCTGGCCCGGCCACAGCAGGGAAGCTCCATCTAATTGGAGCGACCCAGCGGTGGTGGCCCCAAACCTCCGGGAGCCAGGCTCATGCATTCTAATGTTACGCTCGAAGGAAATTGTCCTCCACTCTTTCCTGAGATCCAATATTTCAGCAGCTTGGTTACCATTCTTGGTGGGAGAAAGAAAACTGTAACTTCTTTATTAGATCTGCTGCAGAGCTCAGTGTTGTTCCTGTCTCTGATAGCTTTCTGTGTCCTAGCACTAGAGTTGTGAGCTCACCACTGGTTAGCTGGCTGGCATACCACCTGCCAACCAGCCAATCGAAAAGGAGCACTTTCCATATCAAAGCTATAAGGCCCTGTTCAGACCAACTTTATATGAGCCTATCTTCTCATTCACTCAAATAATGAACCCAACACAGAGGTCTCTGGAAAATAAATCCAGGGTTTTGCTGTAAAACAAGTTTAACCAGACTCAGTGTGTTCCACAACACAAGCAATTTCATCTGGCAAGATACTGCGCTGGCCAAACAAATACGTGCAAACACATATTCTTGGTAGATTATTTCATAACATGAATGGGGAATTCCACCGTTACCTCACAATAATTGGCACAAAGGATAAACTGATGACTCTCCAGAGCTGTGCTATTCTATAAACTGCTGTTGGTTTTGTCATCTATTAAACTTAAAATATTTAAAAACTAATGTTTTGTTGCTCAAACTGGTATTCTTGGACTGAATTTCATATTCTCGGTGATAACAACACACCCAAGCAAATACACTGCTATTTTTGGCCGGTATGGCCTCATGTAATGTGTCTAAATAATCTCAGTACTACAGTAATACTGACAACAGACAAAATGGTCTTAACCACTTAGACTTTCAACTTTGGCACTGTCGATCTCTTGAAAATCGACCATGTCCTCATTGTTTCCTCTAGATTTGTCACTGTATTCAGCTGATGTGGACTTTGAATAGTGACTCAGGTGGGCTGCTGTCAAAGTTAAAAGCAGATGGCAGTTCTAACTTTGAGTCTATAGGAAGTTCAGAGAGTATTTACACAAAGATCAGGTTTTGTCCCGTTCTCACAGCTTACGCTCAGTCTGGGCGACAAACAGCCTCTGACTCACTAAACAGGTTATCAGGAAGCCGTGACCCTTTTATCGCACCACTCTGTAATTAAAAATCTAGAGTTACCCAGCACCTACACCTCAGCGCACTCCTGTGGCATGAAACTGTGGCTTCAGCGCACTTTAGTTTAGTTGAAGTTGCTCACTGAGGCCTAACTCTTTAATCATGGGTGTCCATATGGAAGGACGTGCAGATGGCAAACCCCGAGAAGGCGCAGTTGAAGTCCTGTGGATAAACCTGGGGTGATGGGCGTGTGGGGTAGTTATTTCAGGAAGACCAATCCAAGTCTCTAGGGTCACAACTTAAAGTTGTGCATGGAACAAGAATAAAAAAGGAACACTTCTGCATGTTTCTCACCAGCCTGAAGATCACAAGCCCAAAGGGTGCGACCCAAGGCACATGCAGTCCCATCAGGGGCTAGAAGTTACTGTTGAAGGTGAAGGCTAATGATGAGGGAAACTTACAACATGGAAAAATGATAGAGAATATGTAACAGGAGGGGTGGGAGAGCAGCATTTCACTTCAGCTGAGGGAAGACAACAGATCAAACTCATGTTTGTAAGCACTGCCATTTGGCCTTGACTTGGCATTTGGAATAATCTATTCTAAATGTTGTACATTACGGAAAACATCTTATTATTTTAATACAGTCAGGAGCCAACTTTTAGGTAAACCTTAAAAATGGAAATCAGTGTGTTAGGCGTGACTAGGGAGAGTCTTTGTCCTTGGCGGTGACAGGACATAAACAGGCACCTCCTCAACAGGCGCCAGCTGATTTTTATCGTTTTTGAAATCTGACTCCACTTCCCCAACCTCTCTGGGGTTCTGCATAGGTTTCTTATTGACACGAATGAGACAGGTAATTATATATTGGCTCAGTCTGAATCTACCATCAACAGTCACAGCTATGAAGTTAATATCTCTACTTTAATAGTACCATGTCGCTTTTATGAAAATAAATATTGGTAAGCTTTTAACAGTTTCAGTCTTTTTCCCTTTATGACCTGGCACTTCTTGGCCCCTCCAGCATACAGTAACTTGTTTGGATAGAATTGCCAACCAAATGGACTGACAATTAAATAAATAAAGTATAGTGAATTTAATTTGGAATTTACTCAATACTAGCCTCTGATCTAACCTGCAGACACTGATCTAATTTTAATTTTTTTTTATCTGGATTTCATCATTGCATTAGCACAGAAAATCCACCCTCCCTCCACCAGTGCGTTAAATAATGACTTTTATGTAGTCTGACTTTTTTGACATAATATACTTTGACTTTTTAAGATGTGATTGGCATTTTAGACATACTGCTGTATATAGACTTTTTAATGTGACTTTACTGACTATTTTATTACTTTTTTGACCTACTATACTGTGACTTTATAACACTTTTTTTCAACGTCCCATGCTATGACTTTTTATCAGTCTTTTTTTTACAAACTGTACTATGACTTTTTTTCCAGACTTTTTTGACATACCACACTATGACTTTTATATGTTTTAACTTTTCCAACATGTTAAGTTTTTTGACATGCTGTACTAGGACTTTTATCGACATGCTATCCTGAGACTTTTTCCCCGGGTTTTTGACATACTATACAATAACTTTTTTATGAATTTTTCGACAAACTATACTATAACATGTTTATCACTTTTTAGATGTACTTTACTTTTTTTTTACTTTTTTTGACATGCTATACTATGACTTTTATCGACATTTTTTTTTTTGACGTACTTCACTTTTTTTTGTTTGTTTTGGACTTGACTTTCTCCTGATTTTTTTCAACGTACTAAACTATGACTTTGATTTTTTCTGACTTTTTTGACATACCATACTATGGTTTGCTTACAGACATGAATGGCAGATCAGATAGCTTAGGGGGATGGTCAATTTTTTAGAAGACAGAAGGTTGAGGTCCAAAATACAAAGTTAAAAAGATAAATATGCCCAAAAAATTAACCTTTATGTCAAGTCAGATAGCTCAGGGTGCTTAGAAGACATAAGGTTTGTGTTCAAACCTTATGTGCTGCAGTAAGTTTTGAGGTCCAATAGACAAGTTGAAAAAGATAAGAAAAAAGATATACTGTAGCTGACCTGTGTGTCAGGTCAGATAGCTCAGGGTTATAAGAAAACATTTGGAAAACAGCAGCTTGTTCTTTAATATTCATGGTGTTTTTTGACATATTACACATAGTGTATACTGTTTTTGATGTACTGTACTATCACTTTTTTGACATAAAATACTATGATTTTTCATGATGATTTTGGCATTTTCTACATACTACTCTAAACAAACGGTTTTCAAATAAAATAACTATTGTGTCAATATTTTTGACATACTATAGTTTGACTATGTCTTGACTTTTTTTAAAATACTATACTATGATTTTTTCACATTTGTTTTCTACATACTATACTATGACTTTATATAAGACTTTTTCAACATGCTATATTATTACTTTTTTCATGACTTTTTTTGATGTACCAAACTGTGTCACTTCTTCTAAAGTGTGTATACTTTTTTTTTTTTTACTTTTTTCGACCTAAGACTTTTTTTCAGACTTTTTTGACATGCTATACTATGACATTTTTGACATACTATACAATGACTTTTATCGACATGCTATACTAAGACTTTTTCCAGACTTTTTTGACATACTATACTATGGCTTTTTTGACGTACTATACTAATACTTTTTCTACACACTAAAGTATGACTGTCTTTCAGACTTTTTTGACATTCCATACTATGACTTTTCATGACTTTTTCCTACATACCATACTATGACATTTATTACTTTTTTTAAAAATCCAATACTATGACTATTTATGATTTTTTCCAACATAATGTTATTTCTTTATGTTTTTGACATACTATTCATTCCAGACTTTTCAACATAATATACTATGCCTTTTTCATTACTTTTTTTCATTGAAATTCATGTTATTTAAGACTATTTCCACTTTTCCATCTATTTTCACTACTTCACATTCTTACGCAGTTAAGCTAGCCATCCAGTTTAGCTTTAGCTTTTTACCATTCAAACACATTTTCTGCAGGAAATGCATTTTCTAGTTATTATTAGACCACCAAAGTTCTTGTTTTGCTAAGGTTTTATGATATAACTGATGTTGATGTTTGGGGCATGCTAAATAGTGTTTGAAATAGATAAAATAAGGATTGCAACTCATAGCATACATAAACAATACATTTGAAAAATCCCAAAAGATTTCTGTAAATGTATTACTGAAGCGGTCATGTATACATAAAAAGATTTTGGTTGATATACTATATGGTTTGACTAACCCAAACCCTAACAAAATGGCATGCTATCCTCGGCCTATAAATAGTCCGTGAAATTATGAAACTATTTTTTTCTGTTCTGTTGACTTTCACAGAAGGGGCTTGATCTACATATGTCTTTGATGAAGAGAAATACAGACACAGACTATTATCTCAGTCCCTGTCTCTGCCAGCTTCTGCCAAGAACAGTGGAAATAAAGCAGGGCACAGAACAGCAATGAGGTGCACGACAGCAGCCAGATGAAGTTTACTTAACTGATCCAACCATAAAATTCAGAGTTTGATTAGCAAAGCAGCCTGAAGCGGTCACATTAGCCAAAGGAAGCTATCATCATCATCGTCATCATTGCTGGACTCTTCATTTCACCTCCCTGTTGCGCTGGAGTCAGTGGACCGTCCCCATTCTTAGCTGTGTTTTTTTTTTCATTCTGCCTGCATCACTACACAAGTGATGTAGTGTCCTTCTCAAATCAAAGTCATAAAAATGGCCTTGCCTCCAATGCTCTGCACCACCTCTTTCCTGTTCTCCCCCCACCCCCAAGCTGTCAGCCTCGGCTGCTGTTCCCTGAGGGAAAATCCAGACTATGAAAGCTCACAGCCAGTCACTCAGCCAGACAACTGCAGGCTGGTCAGACCTCACGTTCTATCATGCTGTCATAGGGTTTCTATAACACTGAACAACTGATCCCCATTTTACAGTTCATTTTACAGTCTGTCCAATTATTGTTTATCCTTTGCAAAACATGAGTGATTGTGTATAAAAGAGAACACACCAGCAATAGATGTGTTTGCACAGGCTGCGACAGGTCTGGCTGAGACAAGTTGCAACTGCACTTGTAGTGTGATACCTAGGGCCGTGGCACACCGACCCGATAATCAACCGTCGGACAGTCTGGTGAAGTCGGTGACTCAAATCTGTTGGGTTGGTTCCGTGTCCCACGTCCGTCCGAAGTGGTCAAAGGGGCCATCGTCCTTCATTTTGGCCGACCTGACATGCTCGGTCAGAAGGTGGGCACTGCCGGCAGTCTGACCCAAATGACCAATCTGATTGGTGGAGTGAAAACCCGGAAACGAGGAGTTGGAGGACTAGCGTCTCTCAAAATCTGACGAAAATCTTTTGAGCTGAACTTTGTCAGTCTGAAATGAAGACAGATTCAGCAACTGCATGGCCTATTTTCTACTTAAAATGTTTTCAGAAACACGTTCCGGGGAGTAAAATATAGTAAAATATGAGATAGTATTCTGAACAAGCCACCGTGACAGTCTGGCTTTGAATTTCTGGTGAAACCAGACCCACATGACGAGTTTGTCCAATCAGCACCCGATATTCATTTTTGGGCGACAATACTGATTAGCGCTGCCTGATGTAATGGAGATGCATTAGGTCTCGTTGCTTTGGTGTCTTCCTAGGCGCTTTTTTCACCAAGTCGGGGAGACTGATCAGTCCAACTGCCTTTTCCGCCGAGGGTCAGCCATCTGGTTGGTGTGTCTAGGGCTTTAGGAGAGACCTTTGATACAAACAGTTTTGCTGGCAAGAAAACATGTATGTTAAGTTTGAAAGAAATTCACAAGTGAAAGAAACATGGTGGCAGCTAAACCATCTGAATAAGCTATTAGTTGTGGATAAAAAGGGGCTTGATCGTATACTCTCAGTCACACTATGTTGGCCAGGGCAGTGTCCATGTTTGTGAAAAATAACATTTATTACAGTTCTGTAAAGGGATACTAATTCCTGTCTTACACATTTAAAGATAGCCCCCACACCCTTTCCATCTGCCCTGTTACCAAAGGGCTTGCTCCTTTCTACATTAGCAATGAACATTGGTGTTCGATGCACATCGGGAGGTGCAGAATCGTCAAATCTCAACATAATTCTTCTTAGGCAAAGCCTTACAGCTCCAATCATCACTACAGCACAAAGATACACAAAATGTCATACTTTAAAACATAAATTGTATTTCTATTATTTGTTAAATAAAGATAACAATTTAATAAACAATTTATTTTACAGGCCTAAAGGAAATGGAAATGCAATGTTTTTGGCTTAGTTCAACTCCCCTACAGCCAATCAGGTTCACTTAAAGTCAACAGAGAACAGGCCCCAGTAGCTAATTTCTTCGTCTAACCCCCTCCACCAACCTCCCGTCCCTTGTCACAGTAGGCACTTATGCTCAATTTGTCAGCCGCTCTCATCAAACATGCAGAATAGAGAGGCCCTAAACTCTACATTTTAGTGGCACAGCTAACCAGGTCAGGGTTCATCTGAGGACGGATTTTAGAATTCCTCCTTGTTTACAGACGGTATGTTGCAGACTGGAAAAAATAAGGAATATTCTGCTTTCCCAGATGTGTGTCAAAGCTGAACCGACTTGTGTGAATTTTGATCTGACAGAGAAAAGATGCTACACATATTTTCCAAGCCCTTATATCTGATTCAAAATAGAATTTAATGATGCTTTATTTCTCTACTCGCTAAGGATTTCAGGCTCTAATTAGGTTTAACATCATCAGCCTTGGATTTAAGTACACGCCTAGACAGTCTACTTTCGTAACGTTGTTAAGTTTGACATTTCAACAAATACCCTTGAAACAATTTCACTTGTAGCAAATTTGTCTGACGTTTCACAGTTATTAGAATGCTCACTTTTATTAATTTCATCTCTGTTTTTGCAGTGATGCCTTCCTCTTTAATTTGAACCTTTCCACAATTGCTAATTACATTTTATTATTACCACAATTTCCAAGTACTGACCTCAACTTGCATGCTTGAATCCTTAAAAGCACAAAGAAGGGCCACTGCATACACAGAGTTGTGTATGGATGTGGTCATAGCAGCCACTTGTGAAGTTAATGTGTCCTGTAAAAACAGTGAAAGGGATATTTATTACTTCTTTATGCATTAGAGGACTTTATTTTATGAGGATTTTATGCTTCCTTGGGGTGACTATAACCTTTAGCTTTATTTTTAGAGTAGTTTTTATTTGTATTTGCTTAGCTTTTACCACCAACTATCCCTCCTCTCCCCCCAAACATCATGTACAATTATTTGTGTAGTTGCTTTCTTAATTTGTATTATTGAGCTGTATTATGTGACAACAGTGTGGAGTGGCAGACAAAGAGACACTCATGCTTTGTAGATTTTACACAACTTTCTCAGCTAATTTTCAGCCTTGCAGGCATCCTCATGCAGAGAGGTTTGAGCTGTAATGCATGTGCTTGGCAGTCATTTCTCCATTTGCTTCCAGATGTTGTTTGGCTGATGCACAGCACACTTGTCAAATGAAACCTGGTGACGTTTCAGTGGCAATTATTCTCTTTGTGCTTTAAGTGGAACTACTACACATATGCTGATGCACACACACACACACACACACACACACACA
>NC_045747.1:9572201-9578046 GCF_008692095.1 Etheostoma spectabile
CACACACACACACACACACACACACACACTCAGGAAGAGATCTGCCAACAAATCTGCATTTGCCAGGAAGTAATTGTTTCCATGTAGCTCTATAAGATGCAAAACTAAACAGATTTTTCTTCACTGAACAGTTTGACAATCAACTGACAATCAGAATGAATGCATAAGTCACTCTCTAAGACTTTTTCACATAATTACTTGAATATTCTCTATCGTTATAAAATGTTTTACTTGACAGCCCTCCTGCACCTGGATCATGGTACCATGGTTTGCCCTAAAATATTGTCATGTTCACGTCTTCAAGGTCAAGTAGTGAAGTTTGATCTTAAAAGATGTCAGCAGCTGCCAGGATTTTACTTTTACTTTTCTTGGTACACCCGGTGGAGGGGAGTCGGAGTTGGCGGCAGAGGAAAAGGGTGGAGTGAGAACACAGAATAGAAAGGGTGGTGTGACGATTGGGAGGGGCGGTTTGGTCTGACATCCAACTCCTCAGCACACTTACTCAGGCTGATGATGTTTTCCTTGTGAAGGCCTGGAAGCCAGTAATAAAAATTTCCAGTCACTCTCTTTTTACTTCATCATTGTGACAATCTGCACAGTGCACACTCAGCTCAGTGACTACGAGACTGGAACATTATTTTATATTTTGTCTCTGACTGTAAACAATTAACACTTGTGCTGTTTGCATTGAGAATCCCAGCTTATGTGCTCTGAATTCTGATCTTCATCAAATAAATTGCCTAATATCCCCAATTGAAGCAATAACATTTAAAATATTATCAAGACATCTTATTGTATAAATTGTCTATTTGTCTTCACACAGAAGACATAGAGATTAAAAATGAGCTTAGTGGTGGTTTTATGGCTCTGGGTTTTATAAGACAAGAGTGGGATGGTGGAGGTGAAGGGGAGTCAGTGAGTTTTAACAGGCACTTGGGGTTTGATGGCTGCTGAGGAGCTACTTGAGGAGTTGTGCCATTTTACAGCTGGGGTTATAGAGGCGAGAGGCTAAGTTACATCCAGGACCTCAGCTGTGTTTCAGGCTGACTGGGCTGCCAGATAGAAATGTGAGTCACACAGATGATGCCGTCCTCCTGTTGTATAGGACAGAGCAGGAGTTGGGTGGTGGATGTAGTCTGTGTGTGAAAACCTAAATAAACTTACTGTGGGTTTCAGGAAGGGAAATACAAACACCTGTCGCCTGGGTGTCAAACACCAGCAATCAACTAGACACCAGAAAATATTTTACAACTCCTGGAAAAAGCTTTTTTACTGTGTTGGAATTTTGGTTGTTCTTAATGCAAAATTCTAATTTTATTGCATATTTTATAATGTTATTTTTCCAGACCTTTATGATTTAAATGACTACATTTTAAGTAAAATAAATTGGAACTAAAATGTCACTATATTTCACTAATTACATCAAAGGTTAGGGCTAAACAAACACTTGACACTTCATATCAAAGTAGCTCAGGCCTGATGATGGTCACCCTGAAAACCTAAACAGACGCAACTCTTTCACTTAGCACTTGCATTTCTGTATCGTAAATATGTTTGTTTGTTCTGTGTACACACCCTAAGCCTAAAACACTTTTCTCTCTAGATGATGGTAGAGTAGGCACTGAAGCACACACATCCACCTTCTGAAAATAGGCAATAGGTACACATCACTTCTGTCTTTGCAATAAAGATCCTTTGATTGCCACAGTTTCAACATTAATATTATCATCTGTGTTTAAAGTATCTCTTTCTTGAGCCGTGGATAATGTGCATAGGACTGTCCAACCGATAAATTATCACCAGCCTCAGAGCACAGAGTAGTTGTCCCAGCTGTAAACCACCAGGAGCTTAGCGCCTAGTTAGAGGTCAGAGGTTAATGTGGTGCTAGAGGCAATACAAGAGACTGTCCTAAATATAGGCCTTTATATGTAGTCAGGACTGTCATTTAACCCCAGGGACTTTGGAATAGACGTTTAAAGGTGATTTGTCTCAGTTTGTTGACAGAGGACACTGGTTATTTTCTTCAATTCAATCTCACTGTAGTGAGATCTCATACTTACAGTATTGACAGCTCAATACATAAATACTGTACATTAAATATTTTCTGGTGAATGTTTTTTCAGCAATAGTGTTCTTTCAGTTATTAAGGCTAACAATGGTCTAATGTTCACAATTAGAACATATAAATAGCGACAAAAGAAGCATCTGTTGGTGATTATTGACCTTGTAGCACACAGCCCGGCAGTGGCTTTGAGAGAAGCAGCAATTTTCTCACTTGTTTTCTGTTTCTCACTGGCTTTCAAGAAAAGCTGGCCTACAGCAGAGTAAATGATCAGAGGCCATGTCCCGTGAGTTCAGCAGCTCTACATGCAGACCACCTTAACTGCTGTGAAATGCTGGCCTGATCAGGCCTTCCTGTTTCCCTCTGTGTGAGCATGCATGGCTCAATGCAAAGCAAGCATTGAGATGCTACGTGTTGAGATTGCTTTAGGTCCTGCAGTCAGCCAACTGTATTGAGACAGATTACGCTTTTGCTCGGCCCTGACAACTTGGGGCGTCTGCGTCTTGCCAAGGAGCCTTTAGGGATGAGGAGAGAAAGGAACTGCTCGGTGAGCCTGTCTCGTCACAGCGTCAACCAGCTCAGGCCTGCTTTCCGGCCAAGGCTCTTAATTGTGTCTCTGGGTGAAGTGGTAGTGGCCCAGCGGTGGGGACGGGGCTTGTACGTGTGATGTGAATAAGACCACACACACAATCACTTGCATTCACACATATGCACATTCACATGAATGTCGTAATCCCATGGCCTGAATAAATGACCATCACAGTTGTAATTAGACAGGACTATTTTTGGATACCTGTGGTCCACAGTACTGCAAGTCCCAGATACACATCAGGGCCTAGCAGCAGGAAGACCATAGGATTAGTCCTGGTTTTACTAATGCTTGGGTGGTTCAACTAAATGCCAGGGGCCGATACCGTTATGACATGACTCAACTCAATTTAAAAGTGATGCCCAGCATTATGTCAAAGCCAATTTTCATTGGGTTTGGTTTCTAACTTCATTTTAACCCATCATGAGATCAAACTTTACTAAGTTCACAAAACCCAGATAAATAGGGATATATAGGGTATATTTCCAGTATAGAATACCTATAGATTTCTTTACATACATTATATAGATAGATAGATAGATTTTGAGAATACTTCAATTGAATAGCAGAGTTTCCTGTTTAGGATGGTGTGTATATAAGCAGAGCCAGAAATAGATTAACAGCAAAACTCCTCCTGCTTGCCTTTGTCAGATGACTAAACCATAACAGTGATGTCACCAAGTCTTCCTCACACCTAGCTGAAAGCATTCAGTACTGGCTCAGGCAAACCGCAGTCTGGCCAGCTTCCTGTCTGACCATTGTGGACAAACACAGAGAGACGGGCAGCAAACACGGGTGCATTTACCTGTTAACACAGCCAGGTCACAGTGGCCACACACAGCAGGGGAGAGGACTCAACTCTGGAGGGAGAGGTATGTATCATATAGGGCCACAGTTGAATTGTGTTTCACAGCATGTAGAAAAGTAACAAAGTTGACTGAAAATGGCCTCCTGTTGTCCTTTGTTCCAGTTTTTGCTCTGACTTTTTTAAGTGTCTTACACCTTTTAACCCTGAAATATAGTTGCAGACCCTTCGCTGCTCAGGGGTTTTATAGTATTTGGGTCAAACTGGACATTTTTCAGTCTGTCTCCAGTTGTCAGATTCTTTAATTGGGGAAGTCCGACCACCTACGTAAATTTATCTTATGCGTGTGCATGCAGCCGACCGACCATCATGTTTATGTAGTGGTAATTGGTGGACAGGTGGGATAGAGGCCTGTTGTTTTGCTTAACTTTCTTTGTGGTAATTCAGAACCTGGCTAACTAGACCTTGTTTAACCCCCTGACTTTAGCCCCAATCAACACATGGATATTAGGCTCCATGTAACCTCTGCCTTTGTGTATCTGAGAACTGGTTTGTGGTAAAAACCTGTCAAAATATCCCACTCTCATTTCTGTTGGGCGACAGCAACAAGACCTCTACAGTAATTTCCAGAAATCTGTCCAAATTGCTTAAGTCTTAAATTATCTATAATTGGCCCCTGCGTTGGGTTACTGGGGGTAGCCTCCAATCATGTGGTGGGAAGCAGAAAGGGCTCTAGTCACTTCCAGCTGGTTAATGATGGCCAAACGGGTGCTTACCAACATCACGCCAGTTGCCAAAGGTTACCATGTATGAATATTAGCTCAATGTGATGTTTATTTTACTAAATGGCACTGGCACTTATGTGTGGCAAGCCACTCTCAATGACTATGAGTGATTTCACCTCTGGTACAATGCCGACTTGTCTAACCTGTCAATTTCTCTTGTATAACAGCTTTCCGCTTCATCTTACCTTTGTGAATAAAACCATTTCTATTTAGTATCCAGCTTGATTTCTGCTTTGCAACTGAAGAGTCAGTGAAGTAGATCATCTCAATAATTCTTCATACGTAACCTTCAGCTATGATTCGGCCTATGCTATGTCAGTATTGTCTTTTTAGTACCTGACTCACCTGTAACCTGAACTCTCTAAATAGCAATGATAACAGGCTTCTCTGCATGGGGTCACACTGCATTAGGGGTCAGGGTGAAACAGACTGTGTCTTTGTGCTTTGCCAATGAAGTTTAGGACCAGGGCTAATCAGGGGGGCGAAAGCGTACACCGTACACCAAATCAGCTCCAGCCAGGGTAGCTGAATTTATCTCAACCTTATTAACTTTGCTCAGGACTCAAATTGAAACCAGCTCGGGTGCTCACGCTCTAGAGGTGCTGAGTGTGAGAAGTGACAGTATGATTTACAGGGGGAAACATGCCGCAGAGTCTGTAGAGCAAAGAACTGGTCAGGGTGGAGGAAGGTAGGGAGGGAAGGGGTAAAGTGAAGTTTTTTCATTGGACAGAAAACCATGTAACTCTGGAGAGTGACTGTTCTGTTAGTTTCAAAGTGACAGAAAAACATACAGCACTGCACGTCAGCTCACGATGAGAACATCAATATCAGCATCATGAGTGTTGGTACCAAACTCAGTACATATAAAATGTCAGTTGGACTAGTGGAAAGCAGAGTGCCCTGTAATATACAAACCCGTTTATGAGAATGTGTTGGCCTCTGCGTTCATTGTACTTTATTAACTACTTGTTTAGCTTTATTATATTTTGCAAATGCAGTTTGGGTAGCCACAAAAGTGACTTTCTTTCTGAAATGTCCTACTGATTTATTTGCTCATAGTTCAATAGCTGCTACCCATTGAACTGGCCCTTGGACACTTACTGTTTTTTGACTGATCTCTGTGGGCTTCTCACAAATGCTGACTTATGATAATGCAAACCAGGCTTCACATTTAAAAATATCTTCACAAGTACCTCACAAACCTTTTCTCAACTCTCAAATCAATTTCATGGACACCTTTTCTGTCCTATGTTTAGTGAGCAACGGAGATATTATTGTTTATTTTTACATGTAGCCTAATAAAGAAAAAGCGTAAAAACCAAAGTGTGTTTGTCTCTTACTTTCTGAAGTTGCAGATGGCACATTCTCTCAACTGGCACATAAAGTTTCTCTGGCTGTTAATACTTTTGTTTTATTGTTCCTGACCCAGGCTTCACAAGAGCGTCTTTCAATGGCTTCTTATTTTTTTGCATCTGCCAATGCTTAGGATGAGCCCACAGATGGCTTTGAAAGAAAACGCTTATAAATCCTCTCTTGTTGATCTTATACCAGTAGTATTCAGATAGT
The DNA here is from genome assembly GCF_008692095.1 of Etheostoma spectabile. Lineage (NCBI taxonomy): Eukaryota > Metazoa > Chordata > Actinopteri > Perciformes > Percidae > Etheostoma > Etheostoma spectabile. The sequence continues at coordinate 9,578,009 of NC_045747.1, forward strand.
GTATGTGTGTGTGTGTGTGTGTGTGTGTGTGTGTGTGT
>NC_045747.1:9578056-9579083 GCF_008692095.1 Etheostoma spectabile
TGTGTGTGTGTGTGTGTGTGTGTGTGTGTGTGTGCAAGCATGTCTGTGTGCATGCTCATCCCTCCCCTCTTCCTGGGCTTTGTTAGGCCAGGTGTGCCTAGTCTCAGTGCAGTGCCCAAGGAGCCGTGAGAACGCAATGGCCGGCCCTTCTCTCCCTCCTCTATCTGATTTATTTCAGCCTGTATGGCATTTTAACAAACAAAAGTACCGCTCAATATTGATCTGGATCTCTCTCATTTCCCCACTCCGCTCCCTTTCTTTTGCTCAGGTCTAGGGTGGCTGCTTTAAATCAGGCCCTCTTGACGTTTGCTTAATGTCTAATTAGCCATGGGTGGGCATGGCCTTTGATTATAGGAAGTGCCTGGAGGTGGGGCTGCAATGACGACTGGATTTTGACAAAACACCCCAGACTGATCAATCACTGCCTGACACATTGTTTTGTCCTTAATTTTAGAGTGCTTGGTTTAGAGATATGTCCCCTTGGTCACCTTATTCTGAGTTCAAATGATGTGATTTCCTCTCATGTGCCACTTTTCCTGGGCCATGATGCATGTCTCTAGATCCACTTACATCGACTCCAGGGTGTTCTGCATTCGACTCATCAATCTGAAGTGCACTGAGTTGGTACAGATAGCTAAACCTCATTGTCAGTGTTGCAATTATTGTTGCAATTATTTGAGCCCATTTTAACAAATAAAACCTTCAATAATGAGTCTAGCTGCCTGATAAGCTCTGTGTCTTAAAATAGTTTGGAGAAAAAAATTGAGTAAGGGATATTTTAGAAGTTTGGTCAATTTTTTTTACAGATATATACCTTACACATTTTTTGGGTTTTATGACCTGAAAAAGGACATTCATGGGGTTTGTATTGCTAACAGGTTTTGGATACAGAGCCTCAAAAATAAAGCTTTCTTACTCTGGTTCTTCCAGCTTTCAAGGCTTCCCCCTCTATCCCAAACACTGGCCAGATGGCCGGAAAGTTGACTTTATTTAAATCTGGTAATTCCGGCTCTTTTCCTACCCCCCC
>NC_045747.1:9579093-9621782 GCF_008692095.1 Etheostoma spectabile
CCCACAAGGCCCTTCTCCCACCCCACCTCACTCCTTCGCTTCGCTATCTTCTCTCTAAAGATCACGGCAGTGGTGTGCCAGCGGGTAACAGCCTCAGCTTAGAGTGGACATGTGAGAATGACACAGTGATGACATGCTCCTGCAGAAGAGATTAGAGGGTCACAGAGAGAGAGAGAGATGTGAAAGAAGTGAAAAATTGAAAACAACAATTGATTCACATAGTTAGAGTTATTTGTTAAATGATGAACATTTGTTGTTTTCTGCATAGGAATTCCAATGTACATGTTTTGGCCATGTTAGAGGAGGATGATTATATTTTCCCAGTGTGAAGAAGTAAACTGCATCTTGAAACTGCAAAAAGATCTGAAACAGAAACAAAAATATGTATTTATCATAGTGTAAACAACTTGTTTAAGGCTTCTTTGCCTACTGTGCTACTGTGTCTGTTACATATCATCACTGCACCTGCCTCATTGTCTATTTAAACTGTCATCCCACCTGCAACTTACACTTGAATAGGTACCTTTAATCTTGCCATCCTCCTTTGAGCGAGACCCCACACTGACAGAGTAATGTCCCCTATTAAAGCCCTCATTAAAATAAAGGTCATGGGTCAGCCAGCAGGCCACAGGACATCAGGCTATCATTAGGGCTAATTGTTGGCTTGTGATCATCCTCCTTCCTCTGACAAAAAATACTTTTCAGTATTTTATACCCTGTAGTAATTTTTGTTTTTTATTTTACTTCACATATTCAACACCTGTAACCTGTAGCAAATTGTTGTTAAAAGGCTTGAGGTCTGCTAAATGAAATGGAAAATCCAAATTTACAACAACACCTCTGACATCACTGCTGTGTGCCGTAAGAACCCCTTGTGCTAATCATATATCCCAGTTCTTCCTCTTCTATCCTCTCACAACACTCCCACCTTAGAAGATCTGTCTTTTAAGCGACCCCTTTATTGAAACGAGAGTAGTCCACTTCAGTAGTCTTCCACTGTGTGGCCATCTGAGAAGGAAACTGAATATAAATCCCTAACAATAGGCAGGGTGCTAGGGGAATAGGCCGAAACGGCCATTTAGCAGGTGCACCTTCATGGCCTCCACACAGTTCCCACACATATCACCGAGACTGGTGGCCTGCCCTAGAGAGTACCCCTGAATCACCATCCAAGATCAAGTAGCGATCAATTAATGGGAGAACAACGCGTCCGCTGGGGGGATGTCCAGTGTCCCACCCTCCCCTGCTTTGACTCATAGAAGTGCCCATTTGCAACTCTATCTGTGTGGCTGCTCCATGTCAATGAGTGTGGGGCTGGGAGGACGAAGATATTATCGGGGTGACTGTGAGAACCGGCACTGGCATTTTCACTGGGCCGACCTTTTGTTTTGCGTGAGTGAGGGCCGATCCACGATGCTGTGATGAGGTCACCTGGCAAAGCAGCAGGGGGTCCCATGTCTATTGTTAACCTGAGACACAAGGATGAGAACTGGGGTGGGTGACAAATAGACTCTGCGGCTTGGTAAACCCATATCAGACAGGTAACTTCATGAAGGTTTTTTGGTCAGACTACATGGGAAATAATTAATATTCTCCTCTTACGTAACAGCACTCCAACATATGCAGCCAACTATTTGGACATCAGGTAGTATTTGACATTCCTTTCCTATCTGTTCAAAAGAAAAACCTGTTTGCTCATGGTTGACTGCTAGTGATATGCCAGCATTGATCAGTGTGACTCTGCTAATTGCATTCTTGTCGAGAGGCAAATAGACTTCATCCTGAACACTGATAAGGTCATGAAGCTAAATTATACCAGGAAACACTGTCTGCTAGGTTACGTTACTGCTGCCCTGATACCAACTGATAAATCATGATGGTTAAGACTTGATTATCTGAAACAGTTACTACAGATACAGTGTGCCTGCTAACATGTTTTCTTCCTGTGTAAAAGTAATGCTTGGTTCCTATTGGTTTTGCCGTTAACTCTCCAGAACACATGCTGATAAGTTTGTGTCTATATTGTGAGTTTTCTTTATAAGGCTGTGATTGTGGTAAAAGGGTATTCATAGGTTTTCCAACTCAGGCAGCTCCCCATTGGCAATATAGCCACCTCTGAGAGCCCCAGCAGTGAAGAAAGCCATTAGTTATAAACAGCCTTATATAACTTCACACCCTCAAATATCATTGGAACATTTTCTTTACCTTTAGGTAACCAGTGAGCCTCGTTAATGCAATGATTGATGGCCAAAATGTTCTCTTAAGGATACTTTTTTTAGACTGGGAGTAAAATCACAGTGATTCTGCCCGTATAGAAAAAAATATAAGGATACACATATTGATTGTTCTGTAAGGATTGGTGGTTCATTTTACTATCTAAAAGCAACACATAATCCTTCACAGCAAGGTGAGGAGCCCGTTCATGGAATTTGACCCAGTTGATTCAATGGATCCTTTTTAGTTCTTTGTGCTCTCCTTTCCCTTCACCACCGGCAGACCACGGAGTGATGGGCAACTAACCAGCAATTATTGTGACCAGACAACCCCAACAAACTAGCCTATAATCACTATCAACCAAAGCGGGAAGGGGGAAAAAGGTCCTGAGTGGAAGAACCCCACCCCCTTTGCCCATCACTACTAAGACCAAAAGGTATCCTGCATCAGTAAACACAGGAGGTCTTTAGGGGGCTTCCCTCTCTTTTCCGTAGAATCACATTGTTAGGAGCTCGTGTAAGCTCTACCCATGGCTGACAGCAAGGTAGATACTCAAACCACCTGTGACACCTAGCCCAAACACAACCTTTTAACCTAAGGTCATATCCACTGTACCGTGCTGAGACCATGACATCAGCCTCTTTATATTAATAAATCATAGAAATCATGACATGCAATCTAATAATAGTCCTGATGAATAATTTCAAGTGCAATGAACTTCCCTTAAAATGTAACTTGGTATGCAAATCAGATTTGAGATATATTAGATACATTTTGTGCCTTTACATAACACCACAAATCCCAATACTTTGGGTGTGGGAAACACACCCAAAGTATTAATCCATGGATAGATCTTTACAGTCACATGCCTAATGTATTAAGCTTTCTGTTTTTCTTTGGAGAGCAAACTTGATTCCTTGGTTCATTTAAATTTACAAGAGTCAAGCAAATGGAATATACATATATGTACTTTTTTGGAAAGGGTAGTTTTATGGCAACAAAAACAGAATCTGTGGTCTCAACAGTCCAGGTTTGATGCAAAAGCCTGTGGAACCTTTTATGCAACCCGGCGTCCAGGAGATTTATACAAATATTTTGCTTTCCACCCTTTTTGAGCCTTTTAGCCCTTGCTAAAGGAAAAGCTAGCTCCAAAAAAACCACACAGAAGAACAAAAAGTCCACAGGTTCGAATGTCCTGAGTGGGCCATTTGCCAGGTCTGTTCCACGTGCAGGATGCTCACACACACAGACTGGCTCCAGCCTCCCAATCCTGCTGAAACATATGAAAACAGAAACAAATCCCACCACGAGAGCCAGCACCAGTGGTCAATGAGAGTATAAGAGGCTGTTTTAGTGCAGTAACACCGTAGATCACCCAAGAAGATTAGCCTCAGTGCTACAGGGCCTTGTGTAAATCTCCTTCTAATTGGCAAGGGAATTTGATTTGACTCATGCACTGTTAGAGGCCAGTGCTCATTATTGCTGCCCAGTTAATGCATAAACAGAGGTCTCAGCAGGTCCCCACTAAGTGGTACCAATGATCAGATAGCAGCCTCTTGGTCTGAGAGGCGGCCTTGAAGGAACTTAATTGTTCTTATTGCAATAAGCTCAATCTTTTAGAACTAATTTTTTGTTAAATAAGGTCAAAGTTAATCCCCTCAGAAAGCACTACATTTTAATGTGGGTCAATTACAGTGATGATAAACAAAATATACAATTTAAATAACATCAAATATTTAAATTTGTTGGATAAGGTATATAAAAAGCTATGATAGAGTATTTAAGGTATAATTTAATCTGCTACACATGTCTGTATATATAGGTACTACAGCTATAAAAGTGAATGTGTCATAATCAAACTGTAATTTCTTTTTTCTTTACCTCTTCATGTGCACATCAATACTCATTAACTGATAATAATTATATTTTGCACGACATTATCTTGCCTTTTCTTTCTACATGAAATGATTGAGAATTTTAGACAATATGATTACAACAGCTTCCTTCCAGTCTTAGGCTGAAAGAGTGTTATATGTGGGACGAGTGTGAGTGCTTTTGTTCCTCTCCATCCCCCTTTATTGGGAAAAACAGGTCCGTCATTGCTCTCAGTGGGATTATGGGTGCTTCCAAAGAACAAGAATTAAGATTGGTTACTAATTTGACTCAATTGAGGCCAGTAAGTAGCATGACACAGCAGGGTCTGACTCTCTAGTTATTAGCTATCATGCTGAGACTGCCTGCAGGCAACAGTAAGGGTCACAAGGAAAGACGTAGGCAGCTCCTGGAGACTGTAACGGAGCCAACCACCCACCTGTGCGCTCTGCGGGGTGGAGGAACAAGGGCAGAATAATCCAGGATCCATTAAAGTGTGACTGATGCCATTCCTTTTGGGTCTTATGACTGGACATCTTGCTTATGGCAGCCTGGGGATAGCTGTCTTATAATGTGGGATAGACAGACCCACAGCAGGCTGCTAGCGATCCAGATCCTGGTCCTCAGACACTGACCTCACAGTGGAATCTATTTTAATGCCGAATTAATTTTTCCATTTCACTAATGGGTGATCTCAGTGTGTAGCAATAACATATTTAATGTGACAGCTTGTCAGGATAGAAAATGAAAGTCAAACTTGGAAGCTCAATCAATGTGTGTGTGTGTGTGTGTGTGTGTGTGTGTGTGTGTGTGTGTGTGTGTGTGTGTGTGTGTGTGTGTTATGTTCATTTGTACATTCCTTGAATACATTATCTGGAATTAACTGTTCCTAAATACCATTACAACATGCAATTTATTTTAATAGTGTAAACAAACTTTGCTGGAAGTGCTGCTTGTGGTATGAACAGCTCATGATTAAATCTGTAACTAACAGTGGGTGGTATATCCAACCTTTCATCACTGGCCAATATTCTATGCCTGTCCCCAGATTTGCCCCAAGATGAGGGGTGACAGGAATTAGGATAAGACTTGCTGACCACTAGACTGAGAACAACGTCCCGCAGAGCCAAATGACCTTTTTGGAAACCAAACCCTGGCTCCTCTTTTCTCCTTGTAAAAAAAGCCATTTGAATAATAAGTGGTTGGAAACTATTAAATTATCTAAAGTACTTGGAAGAGATGCAGGACTTTGACACTATTTGTATGTGCATTATGGTATTCTTTGTCATTAAAAGTGTGAAAGCATTATTTATTCATGTCTCAGTGTGACTTATTGGAGCAAAACTAGTGTGCACTAATACCGTACATCTTTCTCAATAGACATTATAACAGTTTATAATACAATGAAATTTGTTGCATAATGCAACATTAAATTGATGTCTTTACTTTTATGAGAATTCCTCCCAGCAGGATCACAACTCAGAGGTCTGCTTAAGCAGCTATGTGGTCTTATCCTTGTAAGCCCTGATAAAGGGGTTTCTCTCCACAAATCCTGTTAAAACAAAGCTGTGCTGAGTTGCCCCAGATGATCATTTCAAGCCCAGAGGAAGCTGACAGGTCTGCTCAGCAGAAGTGTCTCTTTAATAGTTAATGTGATCACCTGTGGTGCCCCTGCATGAGTCAATTGTTTAGGTCCTGGTCATATTGAGTGGTTATCTGGTGGGAAGAGCTGCTCTAGGCTATGGCTGCTGCACAGGCTTGTGATCCTTTTTACTAGAGGTGTGACACCCCACTGATCCAAGGCTAACTGGCTTTAACCTATAAAGCACAGACATTGATAGATTGAATTATGCATCACATGGAAGTCAGTCAAACTAGTGATTTATGCAACTCTCCTGTGCTGGTACTAGAAAATGAGGATAACATGGTATGATATGGACTGTGAAAGAGAGACTTCTGTTGAGATAGTTCTGATACTTGCAGGGGTAACTCTAGTAGTCTGATCACATCATTAGGTCTTGACCCTCCTGACCCCAGACTTTGGGAGACTGAGCTGTAACCAAGGGAACTGATGCAATGATGAGAACCTGAGGGGACCCAGTCTGAGAGCTGAAGCTACTGGTGTAGATAATGCTAATGAACAGGCATGCAGTGAAACAAAATGGCTTAATTGTACTGGACTCATCTCGTGCTGAGCCACAAAGGCTAGGGGGAGGTTACGCTTCCAAACATAGATTATTGTAATCCTCCAATAATTACTGAGCCACATCTTCTCATGGGAGCAGTGGGGCACATGAGAGGAGTGGACTCTGCATTCTTATTCATTATGGCACCCACTGATGACAAACCAAAAAGCTGCACAAATCACATTTCGTGTCACTCAGACAATGCATATGTATGTGGTCCAAAGAGAGCCGGCTGAGGAGAAACGCAACTGTGAAAGTCCATGTCAATGGAGCTGAAAGCACTGACTTGTTGTATTACGGAAATTTAGAGCTATAATGTGTTTTTATAATGCTTGCCTGTGTCACAATGGCCTTCGTTTTAGGCCTTTTCAATGCCTTGAAAATGTTACGCTTCTATTCTCCCTATGAAGCCACAGAAAGCACACTTGGCCGGGCCTGCCCTTTCTGGCTTTTGACGGGAAGCTCATGATTTTAAATGTACGGCTCATGCATAATGAATGAGACTGCACAGGATGTGAGGGCAGTGCATCCAGAGAGCACCTGGGCCAAACAAAGATGCCCTTTCTGCCATGGGATTTGTGCCCTGGTACCCGCTGTCACCATCGCCCGGCTCGCACCCAGCTGCGAAGCATTCAAGCTCACCACGCACATTCATCTCATCAAAGTTGACTCAAAAAAGTGACACTGTCCACTCAGACATAAAGACCTCTTTATGGGGTTATTAATGATAGGCTGAAAGCTGTGGACAAATGTTTTGGGAACAAGTTTGTTACTGTGGCGGAGCATCGCTTTGTTTTAACCCTTGGCAGTTCATTCGGGTGCATTCCACTGCTATGGTGGCGCGGTCTTCTGGGTGTTGAATATGTCAGAGGTTAGGAAGCAAATCTGATTGTCACAGAGTTGCAGTATGTGTAGTATCTTTTTTGTCTCTTTTTCAAAAGTCATCGTCCGAACAACCTTATCTCAACAACTGCAGAGTTGCAAGAACAAGGAATAACTTGTAATTATTCAGGCTGCTGACCTTTAGTGACAGATGATCATCAAAATGAGTCTTGGAGTTGACCCCTGCACATGACACAATCTTGTCTGGTCCTTTTCTGTAGACAATGACAATGAGACTGAAAGGAATAATTAGCATCGTCTGTGCTTTCATTTAGCCTCAGACTGAACAGATGATAAATGATTAATATATGCATCCCACAAGACAAAAAAACAAAAACGCCTTGGTAGCTACAAACAACCCCACACAACAACAATTTATTTGTGAGCATGTGCGTGCATGTCTGTGTATGTGCAGACCCAGCCGACTTGGCATAGAATGACCCATTGGCATTGTTGCAGTGTTTGCAGCCTCAAGCATGGCAGGATTTATGCCGATGGGGGTGTGTTGGAATCCAGTCTCTCTCCTCCAGCCCAGCTGCATAGAGAACAAAACCAAAGGCCCAGCTGCAGATATTAGCATGGGCAGTCTCTCTCTCTCTCTCTCTCCCTCTCTCTCTCTCTCTCTCCCTCCCAGTCCATGTACCCCCATGCCACAACTCTGTCACATGCCGTAGGGCTTTTGTGCCTGACTCTGTTGTTATGGTAATGACTCAGCCCACAAGAGAGAAGAAAAAAGAGAGATGTTAAAAGTTGATTGCAGACAAAATTGAAAGAAAGAAAACCAATAGGAAACAAAGAGGGGACAAAATATAAAAGAATTCTTAATTAATTATTGAGTTCCGCTTAGAAAGTCAAGTCAGTGTTGCCGAACAAAAGCACTAGCATACTAGCATTAACACACAAACACACACGTACACACGCAAACACACACGCACACACACACACACACATGCACAGATAAAGCCCCACATGAAATACAAACAACCCTTTGTTGCTGGCTGGACCTGTTTTAAATGTAAATAGTATGAAATGTGAATATGTTATTGCGCAGGTATGCTCATTTTCTTTTATTTCTCTACAAAGCTCTTGTCCGCCTACCTGGCCGTGTTCTTTAGATCTATAGTACAAATTATATGTGACACTGACCATATGGCATCAGTTACCTGAGAAAAAGCAAAAAGAACCAAAACAAAAATGTATTCAATTTTCTTTGTTTTTTTCCAGAGCTTTGTCAGCTGTGACAAAGTGAAGTGTGTAGCAATAAAACACATGATCTGTAACAGGAGCAAAAAAGTTTAGTATCAATTTAGCAAAACTGCCAAAGTAGTGCAAAGTAAATGAAATACACTCCCGCTATTATTATCATTCCCACCTTTTCACAGTGTTTTTGTCTAGCCTCAAAGACCATGATTCCACTGGTGCTTTACATGGTGAGACCTGCCACAGACTTGGCATGTGTGTGTGCATGTTTGAGGGTAACAGGCAAGGTCTCCGTTAGGTCTGGAAGCTATCACTGCAGATCTCCACACTCTGTGGTCTAACACATAATGTTCTGCTTTGCTGGAGAGCAGGTAACTAAGATCTCTCTGACCTAGCTCCTTTATATAACACACTCTAGGCCCTAGGTAATGCTTTCTTTTGGCAGCATAAGCAATATAGTGCTACCAACCTAACCAATCATGGGTTTAAGCTTGACTCTGTCTATCCACACACACTCAAACACAGAGAGTAACTGCTTTTTCCACTGCCCTATCAGCCGCTGATAGTTGGCAGGTTGGACAACTCACTTGTGCCACTGCAGCCCTGCTGTATTACAACGATCAGACAGATGGCTGTATAAAAGGGGTCTCCCTCTGTGTGGCCTACCAAAATCCTGGCCAACTTCTAGATGCCATGATGATGAAGGGATTGTTTTCAGTCTCCTGACCTCACTTATAGTAAATGTATGCAAAGTTTCACATGAATGTGATGTATATGCACTTTTGCCCAGACATGAGGAAAGATTTCCCATTTGTTCAGTCTGACCTTTTCACCAGAATGAGTGTATTTGAATGTGTGTTCGTACTCCTGAGGACATTTTTTTTATATGAGCATGCTATGTTGCATGCTATGTATGTATGTGGCACAGGCACATAAACACACTCATGCACCAATGCTTGCTTGCATGCACTCATACTGTACGTATTTCCCCTATATAATGTGTCAATGATTAAGTGTTTTGACAGCAGTGTGGACCCTTATTTTTTGTTCTCTTCCTCCTGTTTCTATCTGTTTTCTTTCTTTCTCTGATTTGGGAATTCCCAGCCATTTTCTTTTGTAAATAAACACTGACACGTTTTTAGCTAACCTCTTAGCCTTAATGTACAGTAGTCAGACATTTAAAGCAACACAATTAAATTAAGCAATTACATGTGTCACTCATTGACTGTTTATTGACCTTAGATAGGCCACAGGGATAAGGAGAAATCCATGTTTTAAAAGCATACCTTGGCTAAATTCAATCCATTTCCTAATTCAGAGGTATTTATCTGTTGGCGTCAGCCAGGGACACTTAAGTCTTGTAGGGCAACGTTTGTCAAAATAAATTTCCCCATACATGGCTAGTGGAGAGTGACAAGTGTGTATTTAATAAACCCTGATTTGTTTACCGGCTGAGCACTTAAGACCATAGGCTCCCTGAGCAATGACAGCTCGGACAACAGTCAAATCCATGTTGGGATGCAATGTTACTCCCCGTGTGTACATTGGAGTAATGAGACAGTCTTGAACATTCATTTTATTCTGTGCAATGTTTAGATGTGGGGGTGAATGCAGCTCCAGTGGTACCTCATCAATAAATTATAAAAGCTGATGCAAGAGACCTAGCATATTTGGTTAAGTGCTAGAAGTTACAATGTTGGTTTCGTATTTACAGTCACTTCCCCTCTTCCTTTGTTTTTCAGTGATACATTTTTGACTTTGGACTTTTTTCTCACACTGTTGTTGTTCTTTAGACTCTCAGGCCATAGCACATATATCTTTCAATACTACAATCACTGATAAGAGAACATACCATAGAAGTGTCCCATCATTTATTTCCCTGTAAAAAATCATCTGGTGGGTGAATATTACATGTCTGAATACACAATCTTAGTGGTAGGTCTATTTCTTTAAGACCTTTACTTGGTCTGTTTAATTAACTGAAGCATGTTTTTGGTTTTCCCCCCAAGCATTTTCATGACACTACCTGCTGTGATTCAACAGTTCTCCTCTCTCTTGGAAACTAAATCAATGCCTCTTATTATTACCAGATTGAGCCCATCGGATGAAAGAGAATAGGATGTCTGCCGACTGCTTCTCTGCTGCATCAATAGGATACATGCAGGACTATGTAGTTTAAAAAAAAGTTGTATCATGTTCTAAAGCTATGTTAACAGGCTCGTTGTGACTTCCTAAAGGGCAGCATTTGGTTGTCAGTCCTACAGCCTGCTGAGGCATTAGGAAATAGATGCTAGAATAGTTTTTATTGACATTTTAAACTTTTTACCTAAATAGCACAGCTAAGTGAAAAAAAATGTTTTTTACCAATTATTAACCTGCACATTTAAATAGTTCTAGTCATCCACTTAAAAAAAGTAAATTACAGTTCCAGCACTTGAAATGTTCTATGTATGTATGTATATATATACATATATATATATATATATACACACACACTAGTGTTGGCCTAGTTAAAGACAGATACTATTCAGCAACATATGGAGGGCTGACCATTAAGCTGTCCTTTCACTCAGGAGGACAGACAAACAGGAGGAAATTTACTGCTCTAATCAAAGCCCTGCCGGCTGCTGGAAATTGAGCGTGAATGACGTCATCAACCTGTCCTCACAATGATGATTTGATTGGTAAAGTATGCAGGATGCTTGAGCAATGAAAAAAGAAGCACTCCCCCTTCCAAGTCCTACAAAGAATGGGCAGTGTGAGAATTTTGATCTTGTGTTTTGTTTTTGTGCTGTCGTACATTAGGTATGGGGATTCTTAGCTGAATTTCTCTTATTTTAGTAAGACAAAGGAAGAAGGGTTTTAGCAGAGAGGTATACAAACTTAGCAGCACCTTATTTATTTGCTCTTATTTTATGCAAGACAAAGACAATTACAAGTTCATCCTGGAATAATGGAATTAGACATTTGTGGTAACAGACTGAATACACAGCTCATTAGCTTGTACAAGACATGCTCTTATTGCTGGAGATTTCATACACTTTTGGTCAAAATGCCAAGAGGTGTTGTAATATTTTTGTAGCATGGTTTTTCTACGTTTGAGGTTAAGCAAGTAGGGTTGTATGTGCCCTGTATGTGATGATGATGGTGTTTACATGGTGTCTGTGCAAAATCAAACACAGGCTCTCCGAACACCTTTATCCCCTCTGAGCATAAAGTAAGTCAACTGTCTTCAAGTCCCTGGGTGGAAGAAGACTAATTTGGTTACTTGCTTCAGGATGATGGATGGATTGTGTTTAGTTTGCAAAAACAGTCATGCTTTGGATTTTAATAAACAACTTGGACCCTGGAGGATATTCCAGAGAAAAAACTTGAGAAGTGTAAGATGTGATGAGGCCCCCTTTTGCCTGATGCAAGCACGTTCTTGGATTCTAAGAATTTCAAATTGACCTTAAAACTATTACTGTAAAATTAATGGTATATTGCATCCTAAATTATGCACCATGAAGTAAACTCGCACTAATTATAAAATGCTCTCAGATTGAAAATGTGCATTTCCAAACATTTGGAGCAATAGTCAAAGATGTCCTGAGGTGGTAATGAATGGAATGTAAATGGATTTTATGGGACTGTAGTGGTGTTGGACTTAGAGCAAACTAAATACTGGCCAAGTTTTCCTGGCAGGAACCTTTTATTGGTATTCAATGATAATTAAAAACTCAGACTTATGCAGAGGCTTACTTTGTTTTTTAGAGAGAAACATATTCCAAGTGTAAACAAAGAGAAATTAATTAAATGTTAGACAGTTTAGTGTGGCGCCATGGAAAGAGTACACAATTTCAAAACATGCCAAATTCTCGATGAATCAAGTCAGGTGATTTGTCAAATATTGCCTCGTTTTGACAGAACATATACAGTTTCAGTGACGGGGCTGAGCAATTGAGAGAAATTGGACATAGTTCACTAAGTAAACACAGGACAGTCCCAGGACAGTTTTTGTTTTTGTTTTTAAATTGCTGCATTGCAAAGTAGGTTGACTTGTATTTTCTGTAAACAAATGGTTTCATGTTAGAGTACTGCTTTTAAAAGAGGAAGTCTTAGCAATGAAGCAAACCATCACGGTGCCTTACTACACATCAGGTCAGTTCAGCACTGAAGAAACATTAGATAACAAATTATAGAGAATACACTATTTAGAATGAGCTTTTTACTGTTTTTTTAGCTCCTCTTATTGTTTACTTTAAATTGTTTTTTAGCCTCATACACTGTTGAGTAGCATTGGTATGTCCCACGAGACAGGTACAATAACTGCTACCAGAGTTTTTTCAATTATAAATTGTTGTATATTGTAAAGAAGATTTTTAAATTTGTTACATAGGACATGCAATTAAACATACACAATCAGGTATAGACAATTAATGATGAGCTCAAATAAATGGCAATTTCTGGCAATGTTATAACAAAGTCTGTGAAAATGAATGAAATGGATCATATTTAAAATTGTCCCATTACCCTCAGAAGTGTAAAAGAGAGAGGTAAAAGGGCTTGTGGCTAGAAGTGTCTGATTGGGCCCTCAACAATGATTGTGGTCTAAATGGCTTCACAAAGCCCAGAGCCAGTTTGTTTAAACCAAACTAATCCAAGCGTGGAGGCAGGACACTGAAATTGCAGGCCTCCTGAAAGGTGATCTGGCAGCAGAGCTATGGTCCAAGGGCTAAAGTTTACATAGGATAATAAAAATAATGAAAAACAAAACTGGTTGCCCAGTAACCATAGATTTATCTATGTTTTATCTATGCTATTTTGTTATTGTGCATTTATCTGCTGTTGCTAGTACACCTACAGTGTACATACTTGTGAATAATAATTTTAAATCTAAAAAAAAATTTTTTTTAAATATTTTATTGATAAAAAATAGAAAATAACCATTCAAGTTTTGAGAGACCAAATATAACCATAGTAGGCATTCTTTAAAAAAAAAAGATGTCGACTGCATACCAATAGTGGCAAATTAATGAAAGGCTGAAAGAAATAAAACTCTCTAGGAATTTTTCATTATCGGGGTGAATTCACTCTCTGTCCATTAGGCGATTAGACCTGACAACCTTGTCCTGCACGTCTGCACCAGCAGTGTGGTAATCAGCAGTGTCTGTGCAAACCACAGTATGGATTTCAACCATGGACTGCTGAGGACTTCCATTGCGCACATGTGGCGCAGAACACCTCTGCCAGGCCTGTCAGTTCATGTTCCAGGCCACTGCTGCCTAAATGGATCCTGATTGGCTATTTGGACAAGGAATTGTGCAAAAGGTTGACATATGAATCAATGTCGCTCCCCTATTTTACACTGTAAAGAGAAACATTAGGGGAAATAAATGATATCCATGTAAGCTACATGAAATCCAATATGCTGTTTTCTTCATGTGTAATCAGTACTCATAAATTAGACTATAAATCATTATTTCTATCATGGATTATTATGAGATTTTGACACAATCAATGCTACTGAGAGCCTGGAAATTGGGTTGTTTTGTCTGAATGTTTTGTACTGTTAAGTCTGGTACATGATGGATGAGTTTTGGCATAATGCCTTCAACCTTCCCAAAGTTTTGTCTTCCTGGCATGCAAACTCCTGACATACAACAGTCATCAAACCACACATGTTCAGGAGCAATTTCTGTATGAGCAATCTGCAAATGATGACTATAGCTGTAACAACAACGAGGGGATATGTGACTCTGACGCAACCCAATAGACTTGTTGTAAGTTGTCTGCACTGCATGATCGCAAATTCACAAACTAATCTCAATCCCAGGTTACAGTGAAAGGCCCAAACAACCTAGTTACCCAATGTCTGTTGGTGCAATGTTTTGTTAGAGTCATTTTCAGCCCTAACCACCCTACCCTAACCTATTGTTGAAAGAAGTTTGACCCACAACCTCATACACCTTCCAAATAGCATCGCCTATGCAATGAGCTGCCAGTGAGCTACGGCAATGACTGACAACCCAGCAATGAACAAGGAGAACCAAACACATAGATGGCAATTACAGTATTAGCCTGCAGAAGCAATGCAATGGAAAAAACAGCCTTGTTGCATCTCCTCCCAGAGTCCAGTTTTTGTGCAGGTGGAGCATCATTTGGATAGGCGTGTTGGTCATTGTACAGACTCATTGTGTGTCTGGTCATGTTTGTAGGAGCCAGAGGAGAGATGATAGTACTGGAACATTGTCACCTTAAATGCTGGTATCCTGTTGCAAGGGAAGGAATGTAGAAATACATGTTTGGTGTCTACGAATTTCATTCATTTGCCAACAGACATATTCCTATAGTTGTTACGTGATCAGAATGTAGAACTGCCACTCTGAGGTGTGACAGTGTGGAACATAAACTGTCAGGTACATGCTTTGTGATTTCTTTTCTTTTTTAAAGATTATTTTTTGGGGATTTTACCTTTATCATAGTGACAGTGGATAGACATGAAAGGGTGAGAGAGATGGGGGTGGACATGCAACAAAGGGCCGCAGGTCGGATTCAAACCCCGGCCGCTGGAGGAGTCAGCCAGTATGGAGCGAACGCTCTTACTGGGTGGTTAGAGGCCACCCCATTCTCTGTGATTTCTAGATAAAAGGAAGTAAGGAAAATGATGTGTGTCCCAAGTCCCTCTGATGGCGCCAATCCTCAGAAAACAAGTTATTGCCTTGTATAAGCGGTCAACAACAGCTGCACTGATGGTGGGGTTGAGGAAAAAAGAAAAGAAAAAAATCTAAAGCCAAATCACTTACCCCAAGGGAGAGTGACAGACTGTTTTAATTGTATTGGCACAGGAAGTGGGTGGCCAGTGATGGCAAGCTGAGGCAGACAAAAAAAAAACCTTGCCTGTCATGTCTACCACTACATGTCAGCAGAGCATGGTGAGTCATACTTGTGAGAGAGAAAATGCATGGTTGGCATATGCAAGGCAAAATTCTCTCCCACCACTGCAAAGACCCTGTACTGGGTTGGTTGACTCGACTGGCAGCGTTGGGTGGAAAGCTGGTGAGTCAGTATGTTAAAAGCACCCCTCATTGGTGTTAAAATTCATGTGAGGTAAATGATTGACAAAATGTTCTCTCAAGTAGATTTTTTTAGTAGATCTTTCTCAGGAGTTTTCTCCAGTATAACCAGCCTCCCCTACCTGTGTACAGTCACCAACATGGTTCCTGACAAGCTTGCCTTGCAGACATGCAAAGGTCAGGTCCCCATTTAGGGCAAATAAGCTGCTTTACTGTAATGGCATTGTTCATTCTTCCCAAAGGCTTGTTTCTGAAAAAAATCAACATCATTGTTCTCTCGAATTCACATTTCACGAGGAACTGACTGGCAGGGTGAGAGTACACATCGTGAGAGTTCTGTTTTTAAATGTCAAAAACAGTTTATCATTGTTTAGAGGCTTATTGGCCAGCAGCTGGAGATATTACAATGTTGCATTTTCTACTCTGAACATAGCCAAGGTCAAGGGAGTGAAACAGGAGCAGAAAATGAAACTATGTTATAAAAAGTGATAAAGAGGGAATCCTCGGTTTTTCAAAATGTTTAGAGCATTTTGTATTCATTAAACCAAATATTTTACTACATATTGCATTTTTTGACGATTACTTACACACTGAAATCAAAAGTATTACACAATTAGCAAAGCCTCACTTTCAAGGAGCAAAACATTGGCTCCAGATGTGCACTACTACAAGCCCAATGTCAGCCTCACGCTTTTTGCAAAACAATACACACCTCTAAGTCTCCAAAAGTCCAAACACATATTCTGCTTTACACACATTTTGCAATTCAAAATGGCACTTTTTAAATGCACTGAACACAGTTCTATGCAACAGATAACAATCTGACATAAAGTTACATTTGCCAGCAATTCAAAATAACACTACATGAGCTAATTTGGGCAATACATGGCCGTACACTTTGTTACCACTTCAATCCGGAAGTAAGCACTACAAAAAGACCACAGGTGAGCACTTTTTTTTCAACAACAATGGAATATGTTGCAAAGAGAGGAAGAGAAAGAGGGAAGGTGAGAATGAGAGGGGGAGGAAGAGTGAGAAGTTGGGGTAGGAGTAGAGCTAATAGAAAAGTTTATGGCCATAGAAGACAACAACTTTCTTATGAAATCAGAGAAACCATAGTTAATCATGTCATCAACTGACAATGCGAGAGGCTGGACAGAGAATGCAGCCCAACTTGAGCCGTTTTACTGTCGCCTGTGTCATCTGGACATTTAGACTGGAGTACAGGTGTGTAACCAAAATTTCTTTCACACTATGTAGTGCACCTCATGTCACAGTGTATCAATTAGGACACCTGTTTAGTTTATGAATGGCTGATGTCACACACTAACTGTACAAGTTTCCTGTACTATTTACTCTACTGTGGGAGAAATTTCTGTGGGGTGCATTGTCCATTTGTCCATATATCTTAGCAAAGACCAGAAGAAGGGGGAGAAGCATCATTGGCAACAGAGCCATTAAAGATGTTCCTGGTCAATGTGGTGGGAACATCACAATGTGTACTGTCATCTCCAATATGCATGGTGTCCTCCACGTTCATGCCAACCTTGGACCATACAACACAGTCCATAATCTCACATTTCTGGACAGACTCCACAACATTCTCATACCACCAGAGTGTGTGAATGATGCAGACCATCAAAGAAACCTGTACGTTGTAGTATGGGACAACATGTGCATTCATCATGCAGCCCCAGTCCAAAACTGGTTTGCTGACCACCCACCATTTCTTGTGCAACACCTCCCACCATACTCAGCCTTTCTGAACCCCATAGAAGAGTTCTTTCGGCAAGGCGGTGGAAGGTATACGGTTGGCAGCCCTTTGTGCATATGCCTCTCGTGCAGGCTATGGAAGAGGCATGTGATGAGATTGATGTGGCAAGGGAAGATATTGCCTGGGATGTGGACAAGGCGTTGTGGCCACACTCAGTTGTGCGGCAAGATGCTTTCTAATTATTTTTCTTGTTTCTTTTTTTCTATATATTTTACTGTATCTGCAATTTTGTTTTGAGTTTATTGTTTTTTTGTGAGCATTTTGTTGTTCAGTCTAGTGTAAATATATCTGCTGTGCATATGTTGCACTGACTTGTTTGGTGAAAAAAAAAAAAAAAATGTTTTAACAGCATGTGTGTATCTCCAAATGTTTCTGTGCATGTGAACAATCTAAAGAATTTTCTACAATTTGAACTATTTTAGTTTTACGGCAAGTATTATAATTAGTATTATGCTTTTCATTATGCCCAACAGTGTGTAGTTGGTTAGACAAAAATCTGGTAATATGAATGAAGTGGGTTCCATTTGGTGCAAAAGTTTGATTTTGATAATGCTAGTTGTAGTGCTTCATTTTGTATGTGGTATTTTGCATAAACCCAGCCTAGTTTGCAAAATTGTGTTTTAGCAATTGGAAAAAAAAACTGTATGCACTATACAAATGCAGCAGGTAATTTCAGTTTTTTGTTGTTGTTTTTTACGGCAATTGTAACCTGTAGTTGATACAGTATTGTTTGTCTGTTGTTTGCTGAGTACTACTACTGTAGTACTGTAGCATGAAAACTGGGACATGTTTTGTTGTAATTCTACATGTTGACTGATGTTGGTATATGGAAAGAAATAAATTATACTTTCCTGTCTGCAGCACTGGTCTTGTGTACTGTTTGGTGAACTTATTGTATATTTTTCTCTATGTACTTCATATTCTGCACAATACTCTAGTCACTGAGAAGTAGAATTGCCTAAAATGTTTTCGGTTAGCAACAGCAGTGTGTAATTGGTTCAAACTGAATTAAGTCATGTGAAATGTTTCATATGGTAACAATATATCTTTTTTTTAATTATAAATGGTATAGTTGTTGAAAGAGTGTTTCATTTTGCAAAGGATCTGATAGGTTCTGCTAATTCGATGTGTGGTTGTGCTAATGGTTTGCAGTGTTTTAAAAAAAACGGTCCCTGTTTTTAAAAAAACTGTATGGGCAATTTTTTGTCAGTTTAATGTCACATGATACAAGTATGACTTGCAGTAATGTTGCTTGTTTTTTTCAGTGCAATGCCTTACTACCGCATGTGTACAGAGTGATTTGTGGGTCCACTCTCACACCAATCAGGGAGCATATTCATTAATTTGTATATTTACGGTAGGCAAACCGAAAGGGTGCCCCATGTTAATTAGTCACTTACAACAACATTGCTTTTTAATGAAGCATGCATCCACCAGTGTTCTTCAGGCTACTGTTTATTTAATTTCTTCATTGTAATGAAACTCAGATGCCCCGTGTTTACACCAGCAGAAGTCAGTGAATGCTTTTCTAATTTGCTTCAGCTAGAGGTCAGGTGAACCATATATTTTCGTACTGTTGTTCTACTGGAATAAGTAAGACTTATTACTATAATTAGGCTGAACAATTAAGTTTGCAATTATGTCATGTCCACTTAATGTACAGTAAAGGCCACATTGCTTCTAGGGGTGATGGCAGTGACATCTAATTGTAAATAGAAGTAGTCAGTGAGTTGCTGACATTTTAATCAGTGTGGCCTTGTGAACAAATGTAAAGCAGCATTGCAGATTTCTATTCTTTGCAAGTTAAATACATTGAATATACAGTGGGAGTGTGGAAGGGAAATACATTTGATGTTATGCTACAATATAGATGTTAGAGGTTGGGATTTATTTGCTCTATTCTTTGTAAGTAGATTCCAGGGACCTTTCAGACTTCCTGCCACCAACGCTGGTCGGGTTACGCCAAGGGGCGTATGAAGATTGTTATCATCCGGTAATCCATCAGAGTAAATAGGACATCTTCTATACACAGGAAATGCATGCATTCCACACAACTGAATGGTCAAAACGTCCAGGACAGCTGAAGATAAGTGGTTCATTCTATGAATGGAGAAATGAGGGAAAGTGAATAAGTATTGTTTGGTCTGCAATCTGTCTTCGAGAGAGACAATGCCCCTTTGATTGTAGTCTCCGTGGCCCCAAGATTCAAGTTCAATGCCAAGGAATCAATAGGCTATGGCGCAGGGGCCCCAGTTGTCAGAGGTCAAATGAGTGGGATGGTGCATTGTGCGTGAGGGGGAAAATGGGAAGTAGATGTGTTTTAAGGTCAGACGGAGAGATTTCCCATTGATAAAAGAACACCACAAAGCAACTGAACGGTGTCTTTTCTGACCTTTGACCCCAATCATGAAACATGCTTGTGACCATATCAGTTTTGACCGCTGTTTAAATTAGCTTCAATAATTATCACATTCAGGTGCCGTTCTGCCCAATGGATTAACTGTGTAGTAGCTTGACACATTGACTTTTTGCTTCATTATCAAAGCACACCCTTAATTATTTCAAATGACATTGTGGCACCCCTTTATGTTACCTTGAATTCTCACTGGCATTGTTTCTGCCTTTTTTGTTGTCTTTTCTTCCTTTCTGCTCCTTGTTTAGTATTTTATTAATGTGCACACATATTCACATGGCCCTTTGCACAGATTACATTATGCAGCAACGGTTTCATTGGATATTGTGTGCTGACGTCTGTCTTGCCAGGTGTTCTCTATCAGTCTCACTCACTGTAACAGTAGGCTACTCGTCTAATCTAGAAGTCAGGAAGATTACTTTGTGTAATTTATTGTGCTCCACATGACAAATGTTTCAGAAAGCATAACAAAAAAAACAATGTTAAGTTTTCATGGCCTGTTTAATTGTAATTATGTGCATTATTTATGTAAAAAGATGCTCCATACACCATAGCTTCTGTGGGATGAATCACTTGTGGTCTGCAGGATGTATCGTCTGAGTATTAGCTGAGACAGCAGCCTGATACTGTCTGTGTCTGAGATTGTTGGCCTCCTGCCCACTGTCCTACTGTCTGGAGGACAAATATCAGAAAGAAAAAATTTAACATTTGAAAACTGTGTGTAGGTGTGCATCTGTCTGTGTCTGTAATCCTGAATATGTCTTATTTTACGCTGCATAATTTTTCTTTACCTTTTATGTTATATACTGTATAAATATACAGTATGATTTCATATGTAATCGTGCTTAATAAAAGACGAAATGAAGATAACCACAAATTCAAAATAATGTAATCAGATTTTTCACAGTTAATTGTACAAAAAGAGAAAAAGACAGCACATACATTTTGAAAGGCTTTAAATTGTTAATTGTTTATAAAACCCTTTAATCAAAAAATTCTGATTGGATTAAAAAATAATGAATCTCTTCCATGAACGGTGTTTTCCCTGATAATCAAAGTTGACAGGTGAGAGATCTAATTGCACTTACTTACTGTACAGACAAAGGTATGTGAAAGGGTGGGTACATTCATAACACAGGTTTAATTATAGTGTATGTGTAATAGTATGTCTATTGAGTCACATGCAGTGTAAATGCAAGGATTGGCCTACGGGGAAATTAGTTATTTTTTCAACATGATGTGTGATGTGTGACAGGAAGGATTTGCGGCAGGAAGCTGCCAGTGGATTAAATTTGTGCTGGGTAAAAATACAGGGTGCATTTTATATTTTCCCCTAAACATGGTGTTGCCACAAAGGAAGCCACAGTATAGCCTCAGCACACCCACCTTGTAACTTAACGCCGGGTCAGACTGTAAGTCTCCACAGAGGCAATGTCTGGTTCAAAGGCTGAATCTGTTGATGTTACAGCACAAAGACATAAACCTGCATACATGTCCAATTGAGTCATGACACTCACAGTGGATCAGCAGCCTATCAGCTGAGAATGGCAAATATTTGACTACCATTGGCTGTGTTTATTTTCCTACATTAACAATGAAATGAATGTTACAGCAAATACATGTGTTTGTCATACTTTTGCTTTGGTTTACAGTTGTTTAGAGTCATTCTTGTCACCTTTCTATATGGCAAGCACTCTTAGCTTTTCTGTTCTCTGATCAGCAGATACTCAGATAATAGGTTAAGCCTCCAAACCACACTTGGATAAACTTTGTGGGACTTGCGGAGGAATGCTTCATTGCACTGTCATCCAAAAGAGGAAATGTTAAACACATGAAACATGAAAAGGCTGTAATTATTGTCTGAGAGCTGTGGTGAGGTTGAGGGAGGTACACTTTGCAGTAGTGGTGAAGAATAGTGTATTTACTGAGCTCTCTGTAGATTCACTGGTTCAATTACGGAATTAACATTGTAATTTGTTTTTCTAAATGAACTGAAACATATGTCTTATTGTAAAACAAATTTTGATCTTTGTGACTAATAGTTTTTGCATTGCATTACATGTTATTAACTTTTCCATAAAATAACATTGTAACATTAACATTACATTGTATTTTCTCTTACTTTCTCTCTCTAACAAAGTAGATTAATGGCCTAGCCCATGTGCTGACATGTTAATTATACCAAAAGGAAAACACAACTTGTGCTGGCACCAAATGTGGAGAAAGTTGTGAGTTGCTAAGCAGGAAAGTCAATTCATGGACTTCCTAGATCAACATGTATTCCTACTGAGTGATAGATGATAGACGGGATAGCAGTATAATTACTATTTTGTAAACTTTTAAAATGGTGCAACATTTCCTTTTTATGTGTAATTTAATTTTATAGTGCATTCTGGGCGAAGTGAAAGCTCTATCAATGAGAGCTTGAACTTACCCTAACTATGAAGAATATGTTTGTCAAACAGCCATTTGAGGCTTCAAATGAATGAAAAGAGCAGTACCAAAAGTCATAATAATAAAGGACAATTATTATTAAGCACTGACATGGCACTATGTCTTACAGCAATCTGCATCCCTTGACTGAGTGACTGAAGAGAAAACCGGCATGTGCCTCATAATTTTTCTTTATCTGACTCACCCTCGCCCAGGAATGCAAGAGCCATTTCGTCAGAGGCGGTGGAGACCAAAAGCTTTCTGAGGTTCATGAGAAGGAGCTCTGTTAGTGAGAATCTGTGCACCAAAGGTTATTTGATGGAGCCCATACTGTGGTGTCAGACAGGAAATGGGTTGTATCTTTTATCATGTATAGTATGTAAAGTGCAGTCACTTCAATGGGAACCTGTTATTACAGAATGTGGATCATCAAATTATAAACCACACTCTGTTCAGACACCACTCTCATAATGATATGTCCATTTTTTTTTCAGCTTTTATTGATCTAGAGTTATTACAGCTCAGTTCCACCATGCATTATCAGCTGTTGATCAACAGGGTCACAACTACTGCAGCAAATGAAGTAAAGAGAACAGTTATGACAGCATGGTCTCACAGGAGGGGCCAGTAAAGTAAAGCCAATAGATGGAGGGAATTCAAGACCTAATGGGTTACTTCAGTGCATAGTTCAGTGCACAGCCAGCACAGCGCTTTGTTTTGAGGTCACTTAGATGGCATTACTTTTACAAAGGAATGTGCCTCATAAAAAAACATTACTGATTGCTCAGTTTTGTCACAGGACATTTACTTTACTGTAGAAGTAATCTTGTAAAATGGTACTTGTAAGTTGTAAGTAGTTGTAATCCTTTGATTCTGGCGATTATGTGTATAGTTATTGTGTTTGATCAGGTTTGTACTAGTTTGTAGTTCCATTATTAATATTACTGTTGTTCTACTGTCTACTACCTTTTTTGATAAATTTAGGTAGAGAACATAGACTTTGCTATCGCTATAATATATAAGGGTAATAATTATTTTTAATTTTTTTTTTAGGATTTTAACATGTGCAAAACAACTTTAAACTCTACTGCAACTTTAGGGATTATTTTGTTTGGGTGTATTTATTTTTTGTTTTTGATGTGAGTCAAAAGTCATCCTGTTATGGGGTGAAGGGTCTAGCACCAAATAAAACACTATCATTAATATTATAATTGTTCATTGCACCTAAGTATTAAGCTTGTTATTATAGTTTTCAATTATGAAAACCAACTTTTGCAATTAAGGTCTAGAAAGAAATATTATCTCTACAGGGATAGGCTACTTTTACTTATGCATAGCTGGTATAGTATTTCAAATTGTTTAATCCTTGCTAAGGATCCATGCAGGTGATACGATCTGCATATCATGACAGATAGGGAATATATCAATAGGATCTGAGGGGCCCCTTGGCTCAAAGAAGAGCAGATGAGCCATAATCCAGGGATCAAAGAGGCACATTCCAGGACAGCCAGACATGTCTACAGACACACTCTCTGACCAAGTAGCCTATCCACCTGCCAGCCCTGTGTGTCACCACTTTGTGTGAGCTCTAGTATAAATATGCATGACATGAAGGGTAAACAGTGATATCTGTGGTACTGTATCTACATCGCTGTGCAAAGTCTTATGTGTTGATATTTTCTTTTGTGATTAGCACAGAAAGCCTTTAAGGCCTGGTGGCTGCCATGGTTTAATCATATACTGGTTTTTGGAGATTGAAATGTGACATGAATCATTTGCTGCATTGCTCTCTGTCTCCCAGTGTGCAGTGTTTTTATCTCTACCCATTAAAGGTTTTTATTTATTTATTTTATTTTTTAAAAAGGGGGCTATAAACTAATAGAAATCTAAAACAGAAAGATAAAAAACTCATGTTAAAATCATAATGACGACGACTAACTTTGATGAGCCATGTTTTGGTATTCATTGGAAAGCTATACAAAATTACAAAGAATACACCTTTACTTGAATACTTACTTTCCCTTGAAACATAGCCAGTAATTCCTTTGTTCCATTTGTAAAAATAAATATTAAAAACTCATCACAGCTGATGCTGAAGAGTACACAAATTGTAAAAACACAGTTATAAAAACACAGGTGCAGAGAAATGCCTGTTGACTGTTGTTCGCCTCTGCTGGTTTAAATAAGCAAATCAGTATATTCATATCCTGAGCTAGAGCTCAAAGTTAACCATAGTAATATATTTGCTTAGCTATAAATCAAATAAGGATGTTATCTGTGTTTGCACTGTCCTGGGTCTTTTCACACCTTGTGTTTCCTTGTTTCAGAGAAACCACTGAGTCTTTTCCTAAAAACCATTCAAATCCAATGTTATTCAGTTCATCATGTATGTAAATCAGGTATGATAACTTTTAGGAAGTTAACCATACAAAACATAAATTGTGTTTGCAACTTTAAAATAAAAATCATTAATACATCACTGTTTAAAGATTAGAATAAGTGATTACATGTGAAAGCTGAAATATTAACAAAGCTTTAACACTTTTCCATAGCTGAGAAAAACAGGCATGCCAAACGAACATAAGTATATTTACATAGACAAATGCGGGGGACAAACAAATCATGCACCTGTTTCTACATTCTCTTACTGACTCTCCAAAACGATCAGGAAAAGTAATAGCCTTTCATACTCTGACTGGTTTCTAGTTTAATTTAATATCTACACAGTCAAAGAATTATGAGCTCTTGAAGCTGATGATCAGTCCTGCAGGTCATCAGTCATTCTTGTTGTACAAGATAAGTAGACCCTGGAGAGCGAGAAGCAGGCTGCAAGGTGAAAGTCAACACTAAAAACATTTTGGAGGGAGGGAACCTGAAAGTCACCTGACACAAAAGTGGAGCAAAACTCCTCATTTATCCTTCTGACCCGGCTGCCCTCGCTGAAGATGATAAAAGCCTTTAGGCTGTAATGCTTTGCAACCTCTAATCTATAAGCCAGTTATGGAACTCTGTTTTTTGTTTTCTTCTTAATATCTCATCCCTTTCGACCAATGAAAAATCATCAGTGACATGGTGGTGTTATTCTAGCACATTTCTCTTTTCCCTAATGTGGCATAAAAGGCTCTCCTGCCTGAGCACTCACTGCTGGTGAAAGATGAGCTTCTTTTAACTTGAGATTTACCTGACAATAAATATGTTTACAGGAAGTTTTTTATTATCATTCCCATTATGACTGTCTAACTAGTCTTCTAGAGTAAATAGATAGCACAGTCTCACAAAGTCAGTTTGTAATATGTCATCACATTATTTTATGGGACCCTTTTAAAAATATTTGAAAAAGAGGCTTTTCTGGTTAAATGGAGGTTAAATAATACAAAAAGTAAATGCAAAAAAGAAAAAGGATTTTGCAAAAATAGATGATGTGTTTTTTTTATTAAATTAAGATTTTAATTAATTTGTATAAACCATTTACTCTTACAGTGATCTGATTTGGTATTATAATCCAACCAGACCACAGAAACAAATCTGCATACATATAGTGTACACACAGCTTTTCATTTAAACTCATGTACTCTGTGTTCATACAGGTGGGGGAAGAACATGCAGAAAGCATGTAGCATGGTAGTCTATCAAGGTGACTTTATGTATGATGAACTCAACACAGATCCATTCATGTAGTTAAACACATATAAATATACTACAAATTACTGTCCAGGCTGATATTGATATTTAGATGTATAAAAACAAGTACATTTTTTAAAATTGTATTTTAAATGAAGTATTGTGATGAAGAGTGGGACAATTTACAGTTGACAAATTTGTAAGTACTCTCTAGATAACAAACAAGGTGTTTCTAAATCACCACACATTTGTTTTGTCATTTCTTTCTGCAATTTCTTTTCAATATCTGCTAATTTCAGCTGATCTATCGACCTAACAGATTTATTGGCCTAGATCTAAAACAAACACATACACACTATACGCACAGAGGGCCTTTGTTTTACACTAACATACAGTTTTACAGCAGCTCCCATCTGGGTCCGAGACAAAGGTTTTAAGGATTCAGGGATTTGCTGCTGTTGCTCACCCAGTGTGACTTGTATTTCAACTCTTACACAAAGATCCTTTCTCAGCTCATCCTAAAAACATGCTGTGTTCACAGCTGTTCTGAACTGTTTACACTCTAACAGTTCCATTCTTATGCTTTAGTCATTTTAACATCTACTCATCTCATTTGCTCACAAAGTCAACAGATCTTGAAGATAGCAGTTTTCATCTGTGTTTGGTGGTTGTGTATTAATGTTGACCTGTCATTCTGTGACCATTATGCAAATGTTTCTATGACAGACAAGGGGGATTCACCTTATTTCACACCGAACAAACAGAGTTCTTTCACACCGTTGGGCAATAACCTCCTGTGTTACTTTAGCTTCCATGAACCAGCTGGGCTATACAGTAGTATCATCAAAATCATTTTATCAAATTACATTTACACTGTCAAATTCACTGGCTATTATAAATGTGTTACTATGTATTTCTTGGCAACCGTGCAGTCATTTGCACTTCCAAAAATGCATCCTAAGTAACATCTGGCATCAGTCCAGACATAAATTGATTTCTCTCATCAGCCTGCTTTTCCTGTTCATTAAATCTGAAGTTGGGTTTGTTTGTTTAAAACTGGTGAGAAAACACACGCAGCTTGGCAACTCCCTCCAAGCTATGAGAGCAAGATGCAGTATGCCCCGACCCATTTAAAAGGTCTTTTGAATCATGACTGTCGTTTTTGATCTCTCTCATTCCTTCTCCTAATATTTAGATGGATTTGCAGAGATGCTGCATAATGCACATTTGACGTAAGCTTTAGTGCAAAGGGCACGTCTGAAGGCACACCAGTAAAGCCAGTCTGACCACACGTTCAATATACAGTAAGTCAATAGTCATCTGGAGGGCATGATGGCAGCCCAATTAATGTCAGCTGACAGGGATATTATTTTGTGCTCCGTAACATAGAGCTCTTTCTGATCCTCGACCATGGACTCAAGTGCAGGGGATATTCTTATTCCCATTTTTATTTTGGCACAACTGCTGATAATGAAAAAAGCAGGAAACATACCACAACACCCTGCCTACATGTGTAGGTCCCTATCCCCCAGCTCTGACCGGGGTTGTAAATCTCGGCAAGTGAGACTGCTTGCTGTAGGAAAAAACAGACAGGATGACTCTGTGCTCCGAGTCTGTTTGCAAAGATGTTTTAAGTCTGCAAAGCTCCTGTCAGGATGAACTCGAAAAACTCTGCTTCAGTGACTAAATGGTGCCGTGGGCTTTAAACCAATAAAGTGTTTAAAACACTCCAAGCAGAAAAGTTTGTTCCTGTCAAAAGTTGCTATGATGATCGAAAAAGAAAAAGTACAGCAAACAGTTTCACAGGAACCAAAAGATACCTGTTTGCACTATAATAAATATTTTCAGTGGCAGTTTAAATTGAGTTGAGATATTTGCATCCTACAGGAATTGTTAGCTTTGTAGCTGCAGTACCTAACAGGCATGAGAAATGAGGCTGTGGCCCCTGGGCGTTAAGATTTAGAAGAGGTGTTGTGGTCCCGCCTGTCAGCTGGCATCTGTCACCGAGTGGTCAGCTACTGTACAGCTTGGCCATTATATACACGCGGCTCTAACCCGCAGAGGCCTGCAAAGTACACATTGTCGTACAGTACAAACAGCCCACTTCCTACAGCACGTCACCTACTGCATTACTGTGCCATCCACTATGATTTACAGCAGTGCTGTTTAGGATATTATGTAACGGTTACTGTATACCAGTTACTTTGTCTCTAATATTTTTTAATTCAGCCTTCATCTCTAAAGGCCCAGATTATTATGTTGATTTCGTCCTGATGGACAACAGCAGTTTTCACCTTGGAGGGCATAAAGTAGTTTAATTTAATTTAGAGAATCTTTGAGAAAATAATGTATAAACTGCTGCATTTCAGACATATTAATTAAATAACCTATGTATTCACACATGAGGTACTATTACTTGAGGATCTCACAGTAAATCCAATTAGTTATAAATTAAAATTATGTCAGATTTAAAAGATATATTATATATATTATTATATATTATATTAAACTGGAACCTAAAAAAAATGTAAAAAATGGTAAAGCTTTAATATTATTATTACCAATCTAGCTCGGGTGTCAGAGGTCTCTGAAAAGAATATTTTTATTTGGTGCATTTTTAATATTTATCTGTATTATCATATTTGCTGTAAGATAGTTGTTTACAGTACATAAGTAATAGCAGTAAAGACAAGGGTGAAACTGACCTGAATTTTGAA
Source organism: Etheostoma spectabile (assembly GCF_008692095.1). NCBI lineage: Eukaryota > Metazoa > Chordata > Actinopteri > Perciformes > Percidae > Etheostoma > Etheostoma spectabile. Next base: position 9,607,461 of record NC_045747.1, read on the forward strand.
ATATGATCATATGATTAACAACATTCTTGTTTCTTTTATAACTCAAACCTTTCAATTATGTAAATGTGTCTTTTATTGGTGAGCTCAAAAAATTACAGAACTAATGATGAGGCCTTTAAGCCCAATCACGTGTGTGTGTTCCTTCACACATGCTCCTGCACTGAGCTGTTCACTCAAACATTGGGAGTGTGTGTGTGTGGTCCATTCCATTGGTGTTTACAGTCTTTGGTCAGAGTGGAGGATGTCAGTGGTGAAGAGTGTGCAGCATGGCACTGGGTGTGGGCTCAAAGGAGGCCAGTGCCACGGGCCAGAATTGGTGCCACGAGACATGACTTTGTGCCAACCACAGTCACACAAGAATCCACAGTGCACCCTGGGAAGGAAAACTTATTCAGCTAATCTAAGCAGAAAGAAAGAAAGCCCAGAAAGCCGGTGACATATTTCTGCGCCTGATGCTACAGCAATATTTATGTACTTCCTTGTCATGTCTGCACGTATTCAGGAAGCAGAAAATTTGTTTATCATCAGACACAGCTTTGTGAGACAAACACCACTTGGGAGAAGTACATGACATTAGAGAAGAGGACAGAAAGGGTGCTTGGCCCTTCTTGTTGGTGTCCAGAGCCCAGGCAGTGCCTGTCTCCATGTATTGTGTGGCAGGACAGAGTGTTTCCTGGCAGCAGAGCCAGTACATGCTTTCAGGCAGCTGACCTGTTCATGCTGCAAACTATTATGATCCTCTGCTGCACTTGTTGTTTGAGTTTAGAGGGTGGACAAACAAGAAAGGGAGTGTATGATGGGGTGGGGTGCAAGGGGTTGTCAAATAATCTCTGATAATTGCCGGAGTGTCCACAGGTCCTGCCTAAGTGTACTCAGCTAAGGAACCATTTGACCGGTTTTATATTTAAAAGAGCAAATATGGGGAGGGGGTTAGTGAAGCAGCAGTTGTCTTCATCAGAATAAACACCTGTGTTTAAACAGTTCCATCAAAAGGACATTTGTCTTCAGGTGAGACTTGGTGCAAACCTCTGGAAAAACACTGTTGGTACTGTTCATTCAAAGACAGATCAGTACAATGATAAAGATTTTGTAATAAATATACAGAGAACTATGCACTCTGTTAAGCATATATTCAAATGATATATGATGGTAAACTAATGTGGCAGACCTCGTAAACAGAAGCATTTAGTTGTGAATGACTACTTTGCCATATTAAATATCTCTCTGCTTCACTGGTGATGGTTACTTAAACACATTACAGATCAATTCACCATATTATGACAAAATTATTTAGAATTAAGATCATGAACGACAGGAGCATTTTTTAATTGTGAGCAGATGTTTAAGCTGAGGTCCATTTTGTTATCTAACTGACTGAGCTATAACGTGCCATTTTGAGTTTGGTCTACTATTTCATAACTTACAGTCTCCAGTGGGTTTAATAAGTCAAGTCACCTGAGGAAAGATGCTTGTTTTGCCACCTCCATAAAATTGGTAGGGGATTTTGCTGTTTTTCCAAGCCTCTCTCAGGCCAGTTCAATACTTTGGGGAGACCTAAGCTACTATTACTACCACTTTTACACATTTGCTTTGCAAGTGATGTGGCTTGAATTAAATTGCAACATTATAGCTTCAACTCAGGGCATAGCTTATATAATGGGGAGCCCGTTACTGGCATTTTCAGGCTCCTCAATCAGAGTAATAAATTGAGTCTGATGGCTAATTTTAGCTGAAATCCAATCCTCGACAATAAGTTACGAGCCTTGCGGGACCTTTTAGTCAGAATGTGTCTGGCACAGCCACAGTTGAAAAGAGCCTTTTAAATAAATGTCTTTCCCAAAAGTTGCATGTTTTCAAAGCAGTGCTCACTCCAGATACAGGGGTCACACAAATAAAGTGAAGTTTACCATGTCTAACACCTATGTTGATTTGTGCATTTTGGGTCACGTCATTCTAAAACTCATTCACTACACTTCTGTTTAATTTCACATTTAATGAATTTTTATTCGTTATCACAGCGTAGTTCTTGAGTCAACCTGTCTGTGCCGACCCCCTCCTCACGAGGAGACAAGCGTCTAGCTCAGTGTGATTTCACTGTATGGGCCTCAGTCAGTGCACTAGCAGTGACGTGATCATGATTAATGTTAATCATGCTGGATTTACTGTGTGTTTATTTTATGGTGCAGTTGGCAGAGTGGAGCTCAACCCATCTACGAGAACTCCTGCTGGCAGCCCAAGGAGGTGGACTGGGGGATTTGGACGATGTTTGCCACGATACTTGGCTGTGACGTTGGCTTGTCTGAGGACCTTGCGGCTGAACAGAGGTTGTGTTGTCAGTCATGAGTGAATGCAAACATTTCCTGCCTCCTAAAAAACTCAGTGATTTCTCTACAGAGGCTATCTGCTTTGACAGGAGAAGTGATTACATCTCATATGATTAAGCACACTTGCCAGTTTCTGAAATCAAACAATTGTGTATTGTCTGTGCTTCTATAATCTGCAGCACAATTAAGCTGACATGTGCAGAACACTGTGCATCATGATTTGGTCAAATCAGCCTGTTGATCCACATGGCTGCTTCATAATGAGCAGCACTGTCTCCAGCTGCTTGGTACTGGGTGGCACCGAGGGCTTGAGTTGTCCGTAAGACAGTGCAATACTGCCACCATGTTGAACGTGTGTACTACATTGTCACAACAACTCCACCTTTCCTAAGCATCACAGCCTTTTTGCACCACATTTTAAGAAGCAAATGATTTATATTTTGCTGTGAAGAGACAACAGTTTGACTGAAGAAGATGAAATTGAGAAATTAAGTATAAACTCTTCACCCTAATGCATGTCAATCCAATATCTCTAAAGATCCAATTCTAGCCCTGAGTGGGTCTTATGTTTAGTGAAGCCGTAATTGAGAAAAACACAGGTATGTATGGGCAGTTGAAGACTCTGCGTCAAACGGCCTGTAATTCATCTCACCAACATCTTTAACACACGTACACTCCAATATTTGCTCCAGCCCTGCCCTTAAAAAACATAGAATAACAGAAAAGGCTCAGATAAAATCCCAGTGTGCATTGTATCTGCCTTGTTTACATTGACGGATTCCCTTACCACTTGTGTTAAATGTAGCCCTCCGTGTTATTCTACCAAGCAAGAAAGAAAACAATTACTGAAAATGAGGCTGAGTTGAGAAGAGGCCTGTGTGTAAAATAACAAAGACGTGCGACTGTTTGGATCTGATAAGCCCTGTCGAGTGTTTCCTCTAATGCCTCTGAAAATAAACAGCTGGGTTAATGAGATGAATGGAGGCTTGGTTTGGCTCCTAACCGCTGCCGCGGCCAGGGAGCTTGTTTTAGGGGCTGGACCAGCCAGGAGTAGTAAAGGGCCCCCATCAGTGGCCAAGGCGCCGAGTGAGTTAAACAGGTTAGTGTGTTGGCCATCTGAACCTGCTGTGACACACACTCTTTTGCAGAAATGGTATATTGGCAGGACACCCAGACACACATAGAAACACATGTACATGCAGATTTCAATTTCCTTGCAGGAGTCATCCCAAAAGGATTAATAAAGAGAAGTCTAAGTCTATATAACAAAAACACAGAGCAGCATCCACAGAGCTCCCAGCTGTTGACTGTGCAGTCTACAGTGTCATCAACAAGGGGCTTTAGATGCCCGGCCATGCTCATCATGTTCACATCATTCCTGTAGACATATCTGAAATGTTCTGTCTGTCAAACCTGACTGACATATCTGTTCATTAAGATCACTGACAAACCTATTGGAATAAATCCAAAAATTAAAGACCAACTCAAATTAAATCATATATTTATATATGTTCTGTAATCGCTTGTCCTTTGCGCTCAACACATTTTGTATTATAAAAATAATGTCTAAATCTGATTTCAGTTGGACTTTAAAGCCTCAACAAAAGTGTATTTACCCATTATAATACCTTAAAACCTAAGGAAGTTTTCATAGTTGCATGGTTTTGTTTAGATTCCATTTTCCTCCCTAAACATTTTTATATTCTCATGGCTTGACAAACACATCAAGTGCATTTATCTTTAAACCCTTTGTATTATGTGTGTGATAAAAAAGTGATATCCTGGAAAAGCCAGTAAGTGGACCTTGAGTTTAAACTGTTTCACCTATGAACAAGGTTGCCTATGAACAATAAACTTGTAAAAAACAACACAGCTTTTAGCATTTAAAGTAAAAAATCATGCAATGGTGTTTGTCTGGTCTTTCCTCAACATGTGAGCTGACCCGCCATAGCTTCACAAGGTAGTGCCACTGAATAAGCCTGAGGTGTGTGTTGAGTTTAACGCAGCAAATTCTGAACCTCATCCTCACTTTAAATGGTTCTAAAATTTGTGTTTTAACATGTCTGCACACCCATGCCTTCTTTGATTGCCACACAGAGCTGATGTCATACCTGTTTTGTCACACACATGATGACAAAAAAATCATATCCCTTTAAACCCACTTGAGCTACGTTTGTTAAAAACTGTGTCAAATAATTTATACAGTTGAATTGTAGCATTTAGGTTTTTTCTGACACAACAAATGACAGCAGACAATTTTGAGGAACCAGTGTTGTCAATTTTTTAATTACATTGCCCACTATAGGATCTTGTTGTGAAGACTAAATAAAAAGACATCCTTGATCCAACTTCCTCGACATTATCTGCTCATCAGAGCGAGTGATGCATGCAAGGCAGATAGAATGTGGGAATTTCACCGTCAAACAGGTAGTGACAAGCCAGGCTGCCAGCATACAGGAACATGAATTAATTCATAAAAACCACAGAAAGCAAAAACATGCTTTATCTTCCAGACATGTTGTATCTCTCAACCTCTTCTGATGACTCTGCCTTTATTCCCAATGCACCGGCTTCTGAAGTCTTAATAACAATAATCAGGATGAATTAAAAGAGTTATGTTATTTTGTATACATGCATAAACTATTGTGTATATACACAGATCTACAGCCAGGATAGCAAATCAGAACAATGAAATGAGGCCACTGTAGACGTCTGGATTGAGGCCAAGAGATAGAATGTCCCAGATCTGTCTGTTTAGAGGAAAAAACTACTAGGACAAGACATTGCCATAATTGTGCCTAATTCATTTGTGAGTATGTGCTACAGTAATAATATAAGAGTATTTAGTACACTGGGGTATATTTTAGGTTTTGGCAAAAACTATGGAAGTATTGCCTTGCTCACAAACAAATTATGGCAATAAGTATTACTGTATATCAATGAAATACACCAATGTCTGTAACTTACGTGGATCATCAAGTAAAGTATGATGTGCAGCAAAGGCGGAGTTTGACATTCAAGCCATTGGGGGCAACAAAAAAAAGACAATTTTTTGCAGCGGAGACCTGGCATTCTACTTGGGGAACACAGCATGAGCACATTTGGACAAAACAAACATGTTAATCCATAAAAGAAAAAAACAGTAGGTTTACAACAATACAGTCATATTACATTTGTAAACAGGTAGAAGCCCCTTGACTTGCAGCATCTTTCAACATGATGAAAGCAGTGACATGTGGACGACTTTTAGTTTTGCACTTTAAAAGTATTCTCTTCAACCAAAACAAAAAGATTTAAGTTTTTCTTTCCTTTTCTCAAAACGTTTTTGAGAGAGATTAAAAAAAGGTTTAATTTCGCATTTTGTTATTGTTTATTCATTAATAAACATTTAAAACATTTTGTGAGACACAAGGAAAAGCGAAAAAAGAGGCCATGTGACAGGCTACAGTATGCATTGCATAGATAGAGATTTGCCTTTCTCTTGCTTTAAAGTCTGACAAGACAGAACCTTTTCAACTGACACACACTCATGCAAAAGATTATTTCATCAGTGGACCCCCCGTCCCTCAAAAGATATATTGAAAGGAGTGTTTTGAGCTTCCCCAGCTTAAAATAGTTATTTGGCAGAGGGAATAACACTTACAGACCTAGACATTGTCCAGGCTAGTGCATCCTGCATACGCATCAACAATTGTCTCAGGTGAGAGCATGGCCGTAATGTTGTTTTTGATGTTAAGGATTAAAAGAGAAGGAAACCTAGCAGCTCCCATCGTCAACCGCAGCCAGTTCCTTATCCTCCTCATCTCAGAAAAGCTTCTCTCAGGGGTAGATGACCCAATCGGCAGTGTGAGAGCTAAAAGTTTATAGAGGTTTGGGTAGGTTGTTTTTTTACAGCTTTTTTATCATGCTCCACTGAGATTGGTAGCAGAGGTTTTGACAAGCTTCATCTCGGCTGCAACAAGAAGGGGGATACCCTTTAGTGCCGGGGTGTATTTTTTTAATAGTGGATCAATTCCATTTTTGTTGCATGTCAAAACTGCGGCACACGCACGTGCAAGCTCCATGGACTCTCCAGAGAACCTCTTTTCCAGATCATTGATGAGAGTGTCCAACACGGGAAAATATAGTTTCTGCTGATAGCCAGGACTCGCTGCTGTTTCTTTGTGGGTTGTTTCCCTTTGCCCGTAAGTACTGGGAATCAACAAACCATCAAGGGAGGTGGGCATCTTTGAAACACGTTTTATTTTGGATGCGGGGGGGCCTGCGGAAACGTGAATCTGACGCTCAGTGTTTTCTTCGGGCACGGCAATGTTGTTGTCCAGGCACAACTGTTTGACTGACTTCCACACATCACTCCAGAAGTCTGCCTGTCTTTTAGACACAAAGTGTGCTTTTAGGCTGTCAGTAAGGGTCTCAGCTTTGGACAGTGTGCAGTTGGAGGACTGTAGGGCCTTGTGTGTAACGTGGATCACACGCAGTATCTCCTCAGGCTTGTAATAAAGGACATTCTTGACATGACATAAAATAAAGGCCATAAAAGCCATTCTTCAAAAACACAAACCTAAACAGGCTCCTTTCGACGCAAAGGAGCAATGTTGAAGAGGCATGTCAACCAAGACAGCCCCTCCACACCTAGAGCTTTCAGCATTTCTGGACAGCTCTCATCAATCCTTGTGGCTTTGCCACTGTGGAGTTGCTTAACTGCCTCAGCGACTTCCAATAGGGAAATTGACGACAATCCCCCATCATCCTCCAGCTCTGCCTCTATGATAGAGGGTGTAATTTACCCGCACTACCTATTTGGGCTTACCAGGTCTGTCCAGAGTCTTCCCCCATCCTCTGACCGAACTCACCACCAGATGGTTGTCAGTTGACAGCTCCGCCCCTCTCCTCACCGGAGTTTACAAAACATACAGCCTCAGATCAGATGAAACAATCATAAAATCGACCATTGACCTTCGGTCTAGGGTTCTCTGGTACCATGTACACTTATGAGCATCCCTATGCTTAAACATGGTGTTTGTTATCGACAATCCATGACTAGCACAGAAGTCCAACAACAGACAACAACTCTGGCTTAAATCAGGAAGGCTGTTCCTTCCAATCACACCTCTCTAAGTATCTCCATCATTGCCCCTGTGTGCATTGAAATCTCCCAGCAGAACTATGGAGTCCCCCACTGGAGCCCCATGCAGGACTCCATTTAAGGTCTCCAAGAAGGCAGAGTACTCCAATCTCTTGTTTGATGCATAGTATGCACAAACAACCATCAGAGTCCCTCCCCCCCACCACCACCCGAAAGGCATATGGAGACGGCCCTCTCATCCACTGGGGTAAATTCCAACGCAGTCTCTAGCCTCTGCCACCGGGTCTGGTCCTTCAAGGCCCCTGACCTTCACCGTCACCCATGTGGCAGTGTACCTGCCCCCAGTGGTTACCTACCACAAGTGGTGGACCCATGGGACAGAGAGATATGCGCCACGTGGCTTTTTAGGGCTGTGCCTGGCAAGGCCCCGTGGCAAACCCGTTGCATAGATATCTTCTGTTCTTTTCGACTATAGCTTTATGGCTTTCAGAAAGTTTAGCTGCAATAGATCCATTTTGAGGATGAGCTGGCTTGGAAGTTATTCCAATTAATCATACAGATGGGCCTGGCTTTTTCCATGTTTCTCTAGTTTACTGCTTAGTTTTTTTCCAGTTACTCATGCCCTTCTTAAATGTGTCGCAGCTTTCAGTCTGGAAATGGCGACAAGCAAAGCAGTAGACTGCATCTTTTCTGACGAAATACTCAAGCCAGGGGTAATTCTTGTAGAAGTAAATGGAAAATGATCGCTTTGTACTTCCAAAACATTTTTGAGGAGAATTTGGGCAAAACAGATTGCTTAGGACAGCCGTGGTTTTCTCCAAGATCATCTGTGTTACCTAGTCCGGCTAGTGCATCTGTGGGGTGAAGGTCAGGACTGCTAGCAGTTGCTGCTGATCCAGAGCTCCGAGTTCATTGTCTGTTTGCCTATTGTCATCATCAGTTGTTACTGTTTGTATTGTATCCTTGTTAGATCCCGATGGCTGACTATTTGTGTCGTTTAGAGCTGACGTTTTAAAAATCTCCTTATGTCCTATTTTCGTGTAATGTAACGGGTCCGACAGATAACTACGTTATTACATGCTAGCTGAGAATCGCTGGATTTATGCTGTGTTCTATCATCCTCAATAATCTGACTCAGATACTCGGTGTCCTCAAGGTTGTCATGTTGGTGCGTGTTGCTAGGCAACGTCTGATGCTGCGTTCTATTATCCTCAACATCCGACTTACATAAATGGTTGTTGTTGTTTACGTCAGCCTGTCACTTGTCACATGACCCAGATCCCTGAGTTTTTTTCTTTCTTTTTTTACTAAAGCAGTATATAAAATCAGATGTATTACCTACCACCATTTAGTTGTTTTGTGTTATTTCAAATATTTATAAAATATCTGGTCATACCAGATGTAATTATTCCACTCCAATCATTCCACTCAAACTCTGCGCATGTTGACAGTAGAGAAATGATGATAGTCGGTCAGTGAGTCTCTTCAGTGCTTCCAGCAGCATGATTTTGAGGAAGTTTGGAGCCTTGGTTTGGCTCTGATTGCTCATTTAAGTTCAGGGGCTTAAATAAAGACACTTAATCACAAGTGCTCAGTAGAGTTTTTCCCGGACTGTGCAGGACTTTGCCAAGACCTCAGGCAGTCACATCTCTGGATTGGAGGAAATATATTTCCCTCAGATTACTGCATGACTCACAAAAACAACTGCCTTGAGAGAAATATAGTACACATATCATTTAGATTTCAACACAAAATGGCATAGATGCCAGATTTTAGTCAAGCACGTCACCTTACTAAAGTGTTATAGGCACAATCAGAAATTTTACAACCATGTAAAGTAGATAAATATACAAATTAATGCACATTTTACTCCACTACTGCTATGCGAAGATTTGGAGGACACAATAATCAGTTGGTGGCAGTGCCACAGTTCCCAGTGCCACTATCTGCTTCGCTGCTAGAATTTGTGCCACTGTGGTACAAATGCTACAGTGAGGTGAAATTCCAACATTGCAAAAGAAGAGGGTACAGCGAGTTGGTGTAACGTAAATGGAACCAGTCAAATCTCAACGAAAAAAATTATGTATAAAATGGAAATGTGGCATTTATGTTTGTTTCTATTAATTTAAGTCTTCTTATTTGCCCACACATATCTGAGCCGAGTGGAAGCTACAGTGAACGTTTAAGTCATGTCCTTCACGAACAGTACGCCATTATCGATGCGCTAAGTCTGTTTCTATTGCACTTTGTTGCTTTATTTGTTTATGACAGATTACATAAAAGTCAACTTGTAGTGTTTAGTTTTGGTCTAATCAAATAGTTGCCAGATTTATTAAAACAAACATTAAATTAAGAGCCAAAAAACAAGGGGATCAACGTGACAGTACTGACACATTTCCAACAGCAACATGTATTTCCATGACAGCCCACATTAAATGGCTGATCAGCACTCACAAAGCTGATTTTCTTATGAATAGAAGTCAATTAAATCTCACAACAAATTTTTTGGTGGTCCTTTTTTATTGTCCTGACACATTCTACATAACTGTTTACAGGGTGGGCAAGGCTGTCTGCCCACACCATATAAAAACAGCTTAACACACCTGGAAAATAAAATGCCGCTGGAAACGCTTGTCTTCCAGGGCAACATAAAATCCACCACTGCTACTCAGGACTAATTGGCTGTTAACACTGTTTGAACAAACCTGAGCTCTAGCGTAACACTGATGTGCAAATAAGGCATAATTGGTAGAAACGTCAAACCAGTGTTGGCAAAATGGAAGTCAGTTGTCAGTGAAGTATGGGTGTGGATCTGTATTTATTTTATAATGACATACGCTTAGCACTCAGGATGGCACTCAAAATAAGATCTCTGCTAGTTATTTTTCATAGATGGTTATCTGTACATGTTCACACATCTATATCTATACAGTATGTTCAGGTGTATCCTATCATAGGTGTTGCAGTTCCAATTATTTCACAGTGGGTATTAGATTGCAACAAACATGGAAATGTACTAGATAGGTCAGTTAAAGCTTCTTTGAAAAAAGTTAAAAATAAAAAAGTTCTCAACGTCATCGTTATAAAATCAAGGAGAGGGGTAATGTTTCCTGCTAAAGATTTTCCACGTGGCCAGGAAAACACAGGGGAGACACTTTTATTCTCCCACTATGACTCTAGAGCTACTCACTTCTCCCTTGCTCTATAACAGACACACACGCACACACACACACACACATAGGCTTGACGCAAACACCAGCGCAAGTATAGACATCAGGCCACTTACATTAAAAGTTCCAAAATACTATTGGGTTATTTGTATCGTTCCACTAGACATAATATCTAAATACATGGCATTTGATTGGAGGCTAGTCTCACTTTGTCCCACAGCAACATTAAAATAGTTTATATGTGTGTACATTTCTGTTAATGTATTGTATTAAGTGTCCATTTCATTATAATACTCAGATTTACCATAAATATTTGACCATGCACATGTATTTTAAGTTCCATTAAAGGGGGGGGGGGCACATTTTCAAAATGTACTTGAAAGTAAAGCATTAGTTACTTTCTAAAGTAAGTAGTTATTTTTATAATTTGTAACTGAGTTTTTAATTTAGTTACTTTTTTGGAAGAAGTAACTAGTATCTGTAACTAATTACTTTTTAAAAGTAACTCACCCAACACTGCATATACCTATATATATTTTAATGTTTTTTATATCTTTGCTATAGAGTTCTCATTTACTCTTTACTTTCAAAAGAGCAGCCTTTAAGCAGCTATGTGTGTCAACATAGGCACAAATCTCTTACTGTCAACATGTGGGGTATTGGATGCACATGACCAGCTGTTTATAATATCAAATGTACTGTGTAATGGCAGCATGTACTGCTAAGTCTGGAAGAAAACAGGTCTCCCGAGTGCTGCTCGGCACTGTGCTGACGTGTCCGTTCCAGTCTAAATATATGCACAACTACTGTAATTGTTGCCTCCTCCAAATAATTTCAATATCTAGTGTTAAAAAAGAAACAAGGCAAATTAGACCCCACATAATGTTTATTTCCCAGAGGTTAACTTTTAGGTGTTTGTGACACACATCAAGTCATTAAGGTATTTGTTTTGTGTTAAGCTGTCATTCTACTTGTACACAGTGACAGAACAATGTCTAGGAAGAGAAACGTAAGTCGCATTCTTTGAAAGGGAACTCACCATGTACGCTACGGGAAGCTGGCCAACAGACAAGCTTCTTAGTTTTCGTCAAGGTGTCTAAAAAAGTGGTCCAACTGGTGGCTGTCTGCAGCTAACTTATTGTTCCACCCAGTCTAATATTACAAGGTAATTACAGGGCAAGAGGTTTGTTTTCTGCATTAAATATATTGCTTAATTATCTAACCATACCATACAATTTATCACATAGCCCTCTGTATAATGGCCCACATGTTCTAATTTAACCAAATGATAGATTATTATATTAAACACAATACATAATAATGTAACGTTTCTGAATGAGCTGGCCACTGTATGCAGAGTATTAACCTGCATTTCTGAATGTAAAAGGGATACTGTTGCAGTGTGTGGAGCAGGCGGGTTTCTTTTCTTCTTTTACCCCCTATGGGTCAGTGGGAGTGTAAATGTCACTCTGAATTGATGAACTGCCTTCTGAGTTGACTTGTCAAATAAAGATTTTCAGTTTCAGCAAAAAGACTAAATGATCCATGTGATTTGATGTGAAGCGTTAATACAAATGTCTTTCATTTCATGTCATTGGTAAATTGTTTTGAAAGCCATTTTCAGTTAAAGTTATTATTAACGTTAAATACACTTGTATGTAGTGACACATTTTTAACAGCTGGGAACAATGTTATCTTTTACTATGAAAAATATAAAACCAGTTGGTTAAAGCTTGTTGAGACAAAGGTCTTTATATACAAAGTGCAGGTGACAAACTCAAGTATTCAAGTCATGTGGCTGGCTGTCAGGTTACAACCTGAGGCCCGGCTGATTGTTAACACCCCACAGTGAGACCTGTTGCCCTGGGCTATTAGTCATCCTGACAAGCATGGCGTATGTGGCACTCTCTCTGGTCATGACACACTTGTTTCCACCATCTCCCCACGTTTACACACCGCTCCAGCTCTGATATATTCCTAATGTATAGTGGCAAGAGTGACACAACGTTACTGAACCAAAACAAGCACCTATCAATTACTGATGAAAGAGGCCTTATACTGATTTTTTACAACATGGTCAGACCCTGAAGTAAGGCATGGGACTTTGGAAAGTTTGATCAATTGAAATTTAGTAATGTGAAATCTAATAATTAAAACTGCATTCTTTATGCTTTAAAAGTAAGAAATATGATTTACAACACACAAAAGTGTTATGAATAGTTATGATACTATATAACTAGTAATAGGCAATACTAGAAACTAAAGATTTTGTTCCTAAACTAAACCCTTAGACGCACACATGATGTTCATTTTGTACTATGTTCACTTGTAATCTTCATTAGATCTCAAAATGCAGTTCATGGCAACAAATAATATACTATTACTTTTTTAATTATACACATTTTCCTTCCTTCTCAAATACCATGAGACAGATTCATATCTATTAAAATATGATAAAAGCTCTTTTAACATTTTGAAATAATGTAATACTTTAGCTTTACTCTAGTTACATTAGGTACTTTCACTGACCTGCCTACACAAAGGCCATTATGAGCATGTGGATTCATCTTTAACTTTGTGAGAGGAGGAGATGCCACTGTTAAAATTAAATCAATTTGATTTATGCTGCCATTGATACACTTCATTTGCAGATCCTAAGTCTTAAAACAGCCTTAGGACTATTGTTTTGTGTTCTTTGCATGTCATGCTTAAAAGGTTGCCCTCTGAAGGCCCACTACATTAAAGCAAAAAGAAATCCTGACCTTGGCATATTATTTGCAGTTTTATCATTGCTTGTTACTCAGGCTGAGGGTATGCAAGACTATAAATGTATCCATTCAGGCACACGTTGATGCACTATTGACAATTGACTTATTATGAGGTATAATCCATATTTTTGTTAGACATTGGTTTTTGACATCTATCTGAGTTGCCATTCAAGGATAAGGCAGCTGTAAGAAATACAAGCAATGATTTAATATTAGACCAGGCAGGGATTCAAAACGCTGTTAAAGCCATTAAGAGCTTTCTCTTCTCTTTCATCATGTCCACGATAGGAGGCCTCACATCGCCTGCTGCAAAGAGGAGACGGTGATCAGCGAATCAAATTTGGGGCCACAGATATTGTGTGTGGTTAATTTACAGTTTGGCGGTTTCTTAATCTAATTCGTACTGCACTGGTCCTGAGTTGACAAGGAAAGCTACATTCAAAAACTCGGAGGCGTAATCAGCAATCAGAAAAAGGAAGCGGGATGTCAGGCTTTTATAAATGGTTTCCTCAGAGGAGTTTGATTTACTGTCCCGAGCGCAGTTGAACTTACAGTGTAGTGTAGTGTAGCACGTGTGTGGGTGTGTGTGTGTGTGTGTGTGTATGTGTGTGTGTGTGTGTGTGTGTTTTGTGCATGCGTGTGTGTGTGTGTGTGTGTGTGTGTGAGTGATGAAGGGGAGCCATAGGGGATGCTTGAAGAGCTGGGTGAGCGCAGAACAACAAATTACATTTCAAAGAACAAAAACCCCAAATCAACTCAAATATTGTCTGAGGAATCCATTTATGCTGGTTTAGTTAGTACAAACCATCACAAGCACTGGAGGTCTTGCCCTTTGACCTTACTATCTCCATAATGACTGCAATGACTGCTAAAAAACCTTTATCTTCAGTAGACTTCACTACTGTAACGGTGTCTCTACAGGTCTCCCAAAAAAACTCAATCAGACAGCTGCAGCTGATTCAGAACGCTGCTGC
>NC_045747.1:9621792-9622259 GCF_008692095.1 Etheostoma spectabile
ACTAAGACCAAGAGACTGGATCACATCACTCCAGTTCGAAAGTCCTTACACTGGCTTCCTGTGCCTCAAAGAAATGATTTCAAATACTTTTGCTATTTTATAAATCACTAATTGGTTTACGGCCAAAATACATTTCTGATCCTCTACTACACTATGAACCACCCAGACCTCTCAGGTCATCTGGGGCAGGTCTGCTTTCTGTCCCCAGAGTTAGAACTAAACAGGGGGAAGCAGCGTTCAGTTTCTATGCTCCTCATATCTGGAACTAACTCCCAGAAAACTGCAGGTCCGCTGCAACTCTCAGTTCTTTTAATTCAAGGCTGAAGGCCTTTCTTTTGATGTTGCCTTTCTTTAAACGGTTGTTCATTTCTTTAATGTTTAACTTCTCTAACTGCACTGTAACTTTTCTTCTTGTGTTTCATCTGTTTTTATTTATTTAACTGTTTTTGTGTAAAGCACTTTGAATT
>NC_045747.1:9622269-9652520 GCF_008692095.1 Etheostoma spectabile
TGAAATGTGCTATGCAAATAAAGCTGCCTTGCCTTGGGAGTGATGCGGAAATTAATTTTGTGAGCTGAAGTTTAAACATATAAAGCCAATTTAATTTTTATATTCATTTATACCCTGACAGCCACGTAAATAATTGCTCTCCTTTTATTTCATGATATTAAAATATAGTGTCTGTATTTCAATATTAAGCTTTTATCATTGAAGTGAATTTATCATTATTTCTCTCATTTTCTTACATTGAGTATTACCGAACGACACAAGAAATCAAGCTTCCAAATTAATTCCAAAACTTAGTGGGGAAGTGCTGAATTTAGTTTTTTTTTCGTTTAATACTTCCATAGGCCGTTAATAAACAAGATACATACAGTGTGGCTGACAAAGAGCTGTAAAAACCCTTTTAACCAGCAAAGAGCAATAAAATAGTAATAATGTGTACATTTTTGCTGTATAACCCATGTGTATGTGAAATAGTAAGCAGAAAATACCATAATTTATTATAGTGAAGCTATGAGCCATAGATACTGTATTTTTACTGTATTTATGCTGTTTTACTTCCTGTCTGTCCATGCAGTGATAAAAAGTTATTACTATCCCTCTCTTTCACTACCTCACAACACTGGCAAAAGCATTGGGTTTTATTAGGTTCTTTTGATTTTTGACAAGCTGTCCTCTGACCCATGTTGACCTTTCTGTAAGAATGTACTTGGGCCTAAAGCAGATATAAAACGGTTTACGGCCAAAACAGAGAAGATGAAATGGATGACAGCCTTAAATGAAATAGACCGTGACACCAGGATATAAAGTTTTATATGACTGTTTAGAGAAAACAATACTGGAAAGAAAGTATTACAAATGTAATAACTGAAGTTTGTGGAGACCTTAGTGGTTGCTCAATTTGCAGGCATTGTTTTCTTGTTTTCATTTGTCTTTATCCAATTCTGATGTGTGCTTATAACATAACTCTACCCATAAATACAATTTGCAAGTTTTGAAGATTTGATGATTTAGAGCGACTGATCATTAGAAATTGTTATTGCTGATCTAGCCCAGAATAATGCCTCGCAGAGTCTCCAAATGCTCACATGTGCCTATATGCTAGAGGTGATGGCTTAAACATAGCGTAGTTTTCAAGTATATGAGTTATTATTTCTGTAGCACACCCATTAATGTCTTATTTTTCATAAGGAAGCTATTACCAGTCAGGGGGTGAAATCTTGTCCTCATTTAAATGTTGGTCTTCACAACTAAACTGCAATAAACAAATCCCAGTATATCCAGAAACAAATTTGCAGATAACTTATTGGTCTGTGAATGTCACAGAGTATGCACTTATCCCCACATCCTCCCTGAGGGACCTACACCAAAGTGGAAAAGGGCCACATTACTCATATTTATGGAAATTATCTGGGAGAGCTCTCCCATGGCGCTCAGGCCTCTCAGCGGGTGCCATGCAAACGCAGACGATGATCTCTCCAGCAGCTGCCTAACCAGGACAGACCTGTGATTCCCATCAATAGGCCACTGTAGGGTTCCCAAAACAAAACACAGCAAACATAGTTTGATCATTTCTGTTGGGATTGGTGTTGAAGAAATGTGGCTTAATTGAAGGATAGGTTGATGTGTTTTTCCTCTGCAGCAGCAGCTACAGTATAGGTGCTTAGAGGTTAAAAGAAGGGCAGGGGCTTTATATTAGAGTCACTTTGGAGTTAATGTTCTCAGACCTTGGCCCTTATTTGACCTCAGGATGGTTCCTTTGTAAAAGTCATGTGACGTGTAATATGACCAGTCATTAAAGATCAGGATTTGAAAAAAACTGAAAAGTTGCTATTAAGACAGCCAAGTGCGTTTCACATTTTAGCTGGATGTTGTTAAAAATAGACTTTCTATCGATGAATAATGACTTTTTAGAGAAATTGTAGTTCCAAAAGATATCAGCACACATAGGCCTCTGAACTTGCTTAATATGGATGAGATCGTTCTCATTTATTAGTAGAAGTGTGTTTTAAGGTAAATTGCTCCCTACAAACTGGTGACACAATCAAGGGCTTCCATTTGCTGTAAAACATCAAATGTGAGCCATACAAGTTTACCTTTCACTTTCTCTGCTTTTCTCTTTTTAAAATTTTATTTCATGTCATAAGATCTTCTCAAGAATTACAAATAAAGAAAATGAGACAGCCATTATAACCTATTGTAAAACCTGAATGACTTAACAGTTTTCAGGATGTTTTCCAGACTAAGAACCTGTATATGGTCATTAAATGTATTTCAGTGTGTCAATACTATATCAAGTTTCTGTAGCAAGTAGCGTATCATACGTCAAGACAAAGGTGACTGATGTAGTTTTGTTTTAAGCCTTCTAATCGTGATTGATGCCTAGGTTTGTCTGCTGGGCTTCAAAGCCAGCAGAAACTGAATTGAGACTTTGTCTGCTGTCAGAATAATGTTTGGGTCTGTGGTTTAGCGGTGATTCCACAGAGTGACAACAATTTGCATAAGACTACACAGCTTTTAGACAAGCTTGAATAGAACACATCAGTAGAATACCTGCGGATAGTTCAGCTCAAGAAGCTGCATGCCAAATAGTTAAGTTAACCTTTTAGTTTAAAGTTTTAAGATGATAATACGTGAGTATAAGATTTGTTATATAACTGGTTGCTTCTCAAGATAAATTTCCAGAAAGAGAAGTGGTGTTTTTTTCTGTGAAATTTAAATGAATTAATGAAGCGAGGAAGGCCCAGACATGCCCAGACAGGCCCTATATGATGACGGCAGGTCAGCCTTACTCTGGAAAAGTCATACTGAGACGCAACCAAAAGACAAGAGCCAAAAAGAATATTTATACAAAGGCAGTTAATCACCATTTTGTGTGGGTTTGCCTGAGGCAAGTCACTCTTCTTGTGCTCAAATCACAAGCGCACACAATGAAATACGTATCCAACTCATGGGGTTTTTGACTATCAATACTGAGCGAGCCAACTGCAAGCATGTCACCAATATTGATCAGTTTTATTTATTCTCTTCTGCTACAGTGTTACAAAGGGATAATGTGTCCTGCTTGTGAGCACTTTAAGCTTTGAGTGCATTGGCCAAAGCACTGTAAGTATTTCAGAGTCCAGGGGGATTGTATTAGATGTCGCCATCGACTTACATTCCTACTGAACCAGATGGATCTGTTCTGCTTGTCTATAAGATTGAATTCACATTTCTGCCTTCTGAAGGCACCAATCCAGACTGAGGTGGCCTCTTACTTATTTTTGATGGCCTTGTGTGTGAAAGTGTATATATCTGCCATCTCACCTTTTTCAGGCTTGGCACGGACAACAGGCGCCAATGGAAATGCAGGGTAGGTGCCACTGACCGTCATGCCATAGTTTTCTAGCCTCTCTCCTTTACCAGCAGGCAGGCAGACAGGAAGGGTAAAAACTGGGCCCTCACTAATATGGACAAACACTTTTTCAGACTGTGTAACCTGAGCGCCAGGGGAAACGCTGTTTGGATGGCAGACATTTCATTGCTGTATGCATCTATTAATCACAGACTCACACTTCTCTCGTGTTCTGCTATTTCTCTGTTTACTCCTCTCCAAATGTATAAAAATCAGTTGGGAAAAAATGCTGCTCAACAGGGATTTAAAGTAAACTAAACAGTAATTAAAGAAAACTATCAAGCAAAGGAAGGAGATCCAGCTTCCCTTGCCATTTTACAGTGCTCTAGAAATTGCATGATGATTTTGGCAGGTTTTTCAGTTTGCTGTTTTCTTTTTTCTTTGGTTACATGCATGTTCGCAATGATCAGATTCTGGCAACCACAAACTCTTCCCAGTGGACATCTTCAGGTTGGATTCCATCCGATGTCCATCAAAACTCAGCAGAGAGCGGGCCAAATACCTGGCCAGGGACCACGCCTCACTAACCAGTAAGGCACACATGTGTGTTGTTTTTTCTATTGATTAAATAGAACAGAAAACTAACATTTTTAAACAAGTCCTAAAAGCAACCACCATGTGAAAATATAGGATGATACTAAATATATATCGGTTTTTACATTAAAATTATTTTTGTTTTAAAGGAATGAAACAAGAAGATACTCATTTATAATTCAAGCTGTTAACATATAACTTAGACTAACACTAAACATGAAAATTATGGGTACATGCAGTATATATAAATACTTTACTATTCAAATACCAAAAGTCCTGTTTACCAAATATAGTCCCAAAATGATTATCTAGAAAGTCTAGTCATTTAAAGTCATTATAACATTTTATTTAGGATTATGGCAATTGGTCATTTATTAAACAGGTCATAATGCTGCAGAAGTGGTTTTGACAATTATTTATTGTTTTTAACTTCCTCTTTGCTCATTTATACTCATTCGTGTTTTGACATTCACATTAAACCTGATTAAAATTAATGTGATGAGTGGTCCTGGGATTTTTTAATTTAAAGGAACTCTACTTTCTATGATAATATCTAGAAATTGTATCATGTCTGTCTGTTACAGCAGTGTCTGACTGTTACAATATCCAACAGTCTCATGTATCATGTCTTCTATGTCTGATCCCTATGGAGTTGCTCCCTCTAGTGGAGCAAGGCATGCTTGTTTAATCAGTCTGGGGATATTCGCACATTATCAATGTGTTTATCTGTTTATCAAACAGTGCTATAAACACACAAATGTTTGCAAAGCAATGGCATCCCCCACCCCTAAATAAAACACTGCAACTAAAAAATAAAACCTAAACCTTGTCAAAGCCTTCAAGTTGCTTGTGTGATTGCTCGCCATGAATGCCTGTGTTTATGTATATTATCATGTAAACATAAGAAATAAAAACATTACTGTGGAATAATACCGTCTGAGGCCTATTAAGTTAATTTCAATTTAATTGTTGCATCTGGGGAATCATTAATTAGTCAATCAATCGCCTGCTGCTGTGACAGGGCGCCTGGGCTATTGGGCGCAATGGAAACCACAGCTGGTCCTATGTAAATGTGAATTAATTAGCAAGCTTACGTTTCAGCGCCCGTATTTGGACTGAAAACATTCTCAGGAGTCCGAGCCAGGGCAGGAGAGTCTCC
This sequence comes from Etheostoma spectabile, assembly GCF_008692095.1. NCBI lineage: Eukaryota > Metazoa > Chordata > Actinopteri > Perciformes > Percidae > Etheostoma > Etheostoma spectabile. The sequence continues at coordinate 9,627,351 of NC_045747.1, forward strand.
ACCAGCCTGCTGTGGTCATATCCCATCTCTGTCGGACAGAATAATTTCACCTCATTACCTCTGCCATGTATAAATAGAAGTCTTTCCACCCACCAGCTCTTTAACGACATGTGCTCTTTAAACACCTACAATTAACCCCTTGTGACTAGGGCCTTGTGTCTACCCCCATGTAGGCTGGTACTCTCCAAGCTGAGCGTAGTCCCAGTGGATTACACCCCCCACTCAAGCTGAACCCATACACCCCATTCAGGCTCAGTGCAGTCCACTACACCTCCACCTCAGCTCACCATCATTAAACAGCCATATATCTTGTGTTGTGTTTTCCTTCCAGCTGGATTTATTGGGTGACTGATAGAGTTTACAATGTGTCTTGAGCAGCACGAAACACGTCATGACAATCCGTACACGCATCGTGCTTACCGTTTTTTTCTCCCCCGAAACATGCCACACGTATGTTGGCCCACCCTGACACCCACCACACATGCACATACTCACACAAAAAGATGTTACATGTCAAGTGTATGATATTCTAGTCTGCTGTAGCGTGTCATAAGGCAGTTCTGTCTGAAACGAGAGGGAAAAAAGAACCTCAAAGTTTGTGATACGGCTCCCTGGAGCCCACTTGGTAGAAGTTATTTGTGGCAGGTATCCAGCTGATGGACTGTAACATGCTTGACATTATGGCTCTTCAGATAGAAAGATATAGTTTTTCCAAACCCACAGGCGCACCCCACATCTCAATCCCTCCATCATGAAGATTTGCATGAGGGGTCTCTGCTGGTACACATGAGGTAAGCGCTACCATACACAATGGCTCCATTGGAGTGTGAATTATGGTTTATTTCCCCTTACAGGTCCCTTTGCAGTGAAGCAAAGTGAGTGACATCGAGAGTGTCGATCACCTCAAATCTTCCTATTCTTCAACTCTTACTTAACTCTTTAACTTACTTTAAAACTACAGATTTTAACAAATTAGTTAGTTAGTTAGTTGTATGTGCCGACTTATTCCAAAAACGTATTCTAATCAAACATATGAACATACTCTGAAAATGCATGATGATGCACATATGTGAATATACAGTATATCCTTAACACCCAGACCCATCCGCACTGCAGTATGGCTGAGTTATATGTAGCTCTTAGTAACAGACTGGGGATTCGCTCGCTTCCTCCCTATGGCAAATATTTCAGTCAGGCACTGCCTCAGAAAAGGTGAAGCTCACAATGGATTTCTCAGATATTCAGCACGAAAACCGCAGCTTTCCTCACCTAAAGCACCACCTATAATCACTGTGTCAGACTCTGGCTCTGCAGTGACCTCAGACAAGTTGTTCTTGGAAAGGTACCACACCAGTGGCGGGAGTCGCCCGTGCTAAAACTGACAGTGTAAAGGACTTTGCTAGAGACTGATGTAAAAAAAAGAACACCATAGCTATCAATTTTAACCAGTTATAATGACCTTTTTGGTCACTTACGTGTGCCCCATTTGTCATGTCTGTCACGTTAGCGAATGACTAGATAACTGTATGTAAGATGTGATGAAGACCTGTAAGTGAATGGTGGGTTAAAACCTGGTGACACTAACTGTTGTTCTCTGGAATGTTTCTACTTTTTTACTTTACACATCATCATTTTATAACAGTGAGCTATTTTTCTAAAATTCATTCATGCCACGTTACAATGGCTAGTGTTGTATGTTTACGATTGTTTAAACTTGCGCTTTTAGGGTAGGCATGATGGAGAGATGGTGCTATATTTTATGTTACTGTAAGACTACATATACATGAAGGTCATAGTTATGAGCTTTCAGACATATTTTGTATTGCTAGAGTTCCACTATTTTAATTATTGAAGAGTAAATAATTAGATTTATAAGCATGCATCTGATTATTGTTAATTTGATGTGTGAAACACCCACATGGTGCCATTGATTTAAAATGATATAACATATTAAATATTTCACAGATCACATACAGTAGTTTTTTTCCAAAAGCTATGCATTAAACATTTGTAGTGGCTACATTTGCTTTAAAGCCAAATTATTAATTCTTATATGAAAGCTGGTCTCAGTCAGAAATTTTGTTTAAATACTGTTCTTAGGTAGTTTCTTCTAATACACTAATTTTAATGCAGGACTCTGATGATGTGGCATGAGAGAAGTGGTCCAACCTCCTTATGATATAATAATTTCTACAAACGATCCAGTTTATTATGACAAGCCTGCTCAGGGGGTAGGAAGACCTTAACAGGAAATGTTGACGCAAGGCATGTGCTGAATATTTACATCGCAATTACTATTGCATGCAACATGTGACGCAATCACGGAAATCACTTTGGCCTGTGTTAATCGGAGAGTTACTGCTGTCCAGATTGGTGGCTGGTTAGACATAATTTGGCCACGACAGTCTGATCAATGTCAGCCCGCTGCATTCTAATCACAGCCAGAAATACACTCTCACACTGTACAGTCGTATGTGCCGAATTTTGAAGCTATTTTTTTGAATTTTTGGTGAGATTTATTTCTGCGACTGATAAATACCAGGTTTTACGATTTAAAACTGATAAGGGTTAGAAAAATACTGATCTACTGTACATGAAACCTGATGTGACCACCACAATTCTCATATATATTGAATTCCATATATTAGATTAGTGTTAACAACATCATATACTATGCATACTGTAAGTTGTTGAAGAAAAATCCTTTACCAGTATTTAACTTAAAGTGTTAGCCCCGTGAATATGAATAAAAGTTCATTTTTTAATATTGCATAAGGTAATAAGTTGGCTACCGTTTCTTAAAACCATCTCTTTCTTAAGTTTCCACAGTCTTGCATCCTGCCAGTCCTTCACTGCCTCTCAGTATTTCTTGTCAGACCATGACAATTTTAGCTGCAAAAGATGTTGTTGATTTAAAACATTTAAAGGAAGCACATAACCTTTGCAGCATTTGGCCTTGCCTTGAATAAATAAAAGGATATGGTTTCTGCAGCAGTGACATTCTCACATTATATATACTGTAAATGTGTCATCATGCCTGTGCCCCAGAATGATAGTTTACCTGAACTGATGGAAATTAATGGTGATGTGTCACTGTATCCAAGGGCCTTTTGGTTTATATATTTTGACTTCTGATTATGTCCTGCATAATCACAACCTTTTTCTGATTCCCTCCCTACCCGTAGCACGCGTTCATGTTGACTTTGTGGTTTTCCTAAATTGGACTCTGGCTCCAGTTGGCTAAGTTTCCATAGCAACCTTTAGCCTTATCTGCTACTGGTGAGGAGAAACAATGTGGTCTTTCACTTTCTCCACTCTCTCTTTATTTTTCCAAAACTTTAAGAAAAAAGGCTATTGATGTGACCCTGAGCTATATTTAAAATGCGCAAACAATATTTAATATTTTTGAAATACCGGACATCTCAAATATGGTGTAAATATGGAAGGTGGTGTTTAAAATTTGTATTATATTTACAGTGTATACCCTATATTATATCGTTGAACTGAAGTTTGTACCATAAACTCATAAAGTTCATTCATTAATGCCTTTCTCAGCCAGTGGTTGTAAAAAATTAACATTTCATCAAGCCTGTGTACTTTATTATTAACAGATAATCTGCAATGTCCAGGTAAAATGCCATGAAGCCATTCTTTAAAGCAAAATTTGATATAAAGTTCATTGAAAATCTACCACTTTGACCCAAGTGAAATGGCACACTGAGTTGTAAAGGTATTGTTTAAGACTCTTAACAGGTATTTGCGTATCCCTGATGACACTAAGTACTACTACTAGTAGTATTTACTAAATAAATGTAAAATTGTGAAACTTTAAAACGTAGGACAAGTTGTCATTAAACTTAATTATTGAAAGATAACAATAAAAAAGTTCTTAATCACTACTCACATTGTGGTTGCGACCAAATTTGACAAGAGACTAAAATTTTTGAAGCTAGAGTATGATGTTAATGATATACGGCTTTGCCAAGACTTGGTACGACATTACAGGGGAGAACATTCAGGGTAAACTGCCCTTTGACTTTATGAAGTCTATAGCTCACGTCCCCTTGGGAGTCATGCTAATACATTTGGTTAAACAGGTAACACACATGTCTATGTACACATATTTGTTACAACATGTGGTTTTTTTACTAATTTAAAAAAAAACAGGACAGGTGTAAAAAAAAAAAAAAAAAAAACGTTTTTTTTTTTTTAACATCCACATTGACACCTACCTCTACCTGCCACATGTAACTGTGGTTCAGCCTTACTGGGTTCTTTAACATGCACTACAATGACAACTCTGAATATTGTTACAGAGGCAGTTAGGTGGAAATCTCAATGGTCAGTCTGTGTCAGCACAGCAGTGTGAAAACAAATTAGGGCTATGATTAATGAACAATTCGAACAACTGCCAGACTGACCACAGTGGTGGGACTCCCAGTAAAGACTACCTCCTGCCCTCAGAGCTGACGTTAACCCCTTCGGCATCAACACAGATGCTCCCTGGACTCTCATCAACCCAGTGCTGACAACTGTACAACTCATTCTACCCTATCAACACATTATAGGCCTCAACTTCCAGGGTGCCTGTCTGCTATAAGGCAATAAAAAGAAGAAGAAAAAGTAGAAAGAGTTATGTTATGAATTGCCTTATAGAAAGTATAAAAGAAAGATTTTTGCATCTTCTTAAAAGGATGTTATTAGTATGACTGGCACCGTCATGATTATTTTTCACTTTGTTGTTAACTGACCTCAACATGGTAACATGCTGACACATAAATAATCAGTGTCCACACATAAACATCCTCCAGCAGGATCCATATGTACCAATGCACAGCATTTATTGATATTATATCTCTGATGGTGATAATCCTTCAGCACTCAAATGCAATGAAATGGAATGTGTGTCAATATCAGCTAAAAGACATCTTTGTCTGCTCTATAGTTTTTTGTCTCTTGGTCGTCTCCGCTGATACTGTTCAATACCAGCAAGCAGTAGGAGAGAACTGGCTGGCAGGGATGGTGTGATCTGCGCTGACAGCCATGTTAGAGTTGATAGACATGAGGTGTCAGCACCAAGAGGGCCCTCAGAGAGGGATGACGGTGGCCTTTACATCGATGTTATTCTGCAAATAACTCACTGGGCAAATATACAAAAACTGCCCATTGCCTAGTAAGCTGGTTGTCCATCAGTGCTCAAAGTCCCTCTGTGCCAGTTTTGATAATTACAGAACTTAAAAGGCCCATTTGATATCAAAGAGACATGTTTTTATCTCATTGTACCTCGTGTGTTTTTGTCCATCTTTTATCACACGGGAGCATCCATCTAGGGACGGGAGATAGTAGTTGAATCCCTAGCTGGTCTGGTGTAAACTGCGGTCACACACCTGTTACACATCAAAACCTTTTTAAATTAAAACCATATGTCGATAATTAATTCATTGATTCAATCATTCAATGACACGGTTAGTACACCGAACACAAAAACCTAAACGAAAAACAAGAAGACTGTACTCTGAAGAAGGCTGTCTGTGCTAAATTTTCCATTATGAAATAGCCAGTAAAATGAAGGCTTTTTAAATAATTTTGAAGAAGAGCGCCTTAGATTTTCCTTTTTTCTACACTTAATTGAATTAATTGAATTCCCAACCTTCAAACATCTGACTCAACTTCCTGAGAACCCTGGACTATTTTGTCTTTCTAACAAGCAGACTGTATTAGAATTTTTTTTTTTTTAATATTTGTCTGTGAGTGTGAAATCCAAATCATGAAACAGTGTGAAGCGTTAGGGGGTGAAGTATATTGCTTACAATACAAGGTAATTACTCACATTCATCACTCTGGTTACAAATGGAAATCTTTTCCCTCCTCAAGGCAAGCTGTAAAATAATATAAACATTTACCCATAACCCAGCTACTTTATTAGTATAAAAAACACAATATTTGCTCAACCTGCAGCTCTTTTCCAAGCATGTATTATGCAGTAATCTCCCTATTTTACAGTAATAGGTTTTAAATGTAATAAAGAAACACCAAGGGCATGTTTTGCTGCATGGGAAAAGTCATAAATCACAGTGTGTCTGCAGAGTGACAAATTATTATTATGTCATCAACACTGCATGCCAAAAGCAGAATCTTAGCGTTGTGCACACTGTTAGTCTTACTGTGAAGGCTAACGCCGACTGCATGCTGGTAAAACTGTATGGTGCAAAAAGAGCCCTACCTAAAACGTAGGTATTGAAAACAGTTCCCATGGTTTTAAGCAGATAATGTACACATTTGTATTTGGTTATATAGAGGATTAGCCATTTTAAGTTTATGGCGTTAAAAAATAACGGTCCAACACAACAGTGTTGGGGACTAAACATGTTCGATTTAAGAAGAAAATTTATAAGGTCCTATATACAGTACAAGACTTGGATGGTAGACAAACATCTGTTCTAGTAATTCTTGATTTATGGGCTGCTTATGATATGGTTGATCACAAGGTTATGATTGACAGATGTTTTGACAGGTTAGAATTCTGTCCTATCTTGCGATTGAAAACACAGTGTTTCTATTATCACACAGTTCTACATTTCTGCTTTGACCGAAAATCTCCAACCTCAACAGAAACGATTGACTTTACCAGTGAAATAAGGATACTTTTTGATTTGATTTTACCTAGGATTCTCTAATAGACTTTTTATCACCTTTGTATAGCTGGTAATAGCATTGTTGTCAAATGTCTCTCTTAAGTTTCTTTATTTTGTATCTGTTGTCAGGCATTGGGATGTATAAATAATGTTATTATGTTTTTTTTTTAAATATATATATATATATATATATATATATATATATATATATATATATAACAAGAACATCCAAAATAACTTTTCTGTGGAGCATAAATTGCATAAATATATGAACAGTAATTAATAAACAGAGTACCCTCTGTTATTAATAATCAGTCAAAACCACTAGTAAAAGCAGAAATGCTCCTTATTTCGCCAACAGGCAAGGGAATATTATAATGAGCAATCCCACCCTGGTAGATGGTTACAAATGACGAAGAACCGCTGGAAAGATTTCCACTCAGCACTCTACCTGCATAAGTGTGACTACTGTACTGACCAGAAATTATACAGAGACAAAAGTAAACATCTCTAACCAATGTTTACATTACTGCACACCTCATTTACCATGAAAAAAGTTGATTGAATTCAGCAAAGACACGGTGAGAACAGGAAGTGGCGAAAGGGAAGGAAAGCTAAAACCAAGAGACGCAGGGCCAAGGAGAGATACTAAAGGTCATGTATTCATGCATGAATTAATATTTTAGGATTTATTTAAGAAATTGTCCAGCTGTATTACCTGGTAGTGGACTACATCACTAATACAGATGTGGAATCCGATTCTTTCAGATGCATGCTCAACCACGGCTCCTCTCTGACACAATGTTCAGATATGTTTATTTGGACTCATGCCATAAATCCAAAGCTTTCGGGGAGGTAGAGGTGGGCCTGGTTGTGGTGCAGGAGGCCTGTCCTGCTCCAATGATAATTTGTGGTTTGGTGCATGTTCGGTTGCCTACAAAGAGGCCTCAGACTGCCACTGGCTGCCTGCACCCAAGGCCACGTCCACTACAAATAGGCCAACGACCCTAACTGTGCAGAAGGAAATATTTGTATAATATAAAGTTATTTTCCTGAATTTACCTTCAGAGGTCTTGGGAAACTGTTTTAACTATAAAAGAGTATATATACACACTTCCAAGGAGAGGAAGAATAAGTTCAGTGAGAGTAGGAAGGCATGAAAAAAACTTGCTTAAAAAATAAGATCACGATAGCAATTTCTACATACCGCAGTTTTACAGAATAACAAAATTAAATTAAAGCTTTTACTGGGACTAGTTGGATAATGATTGGCTGTAAATTCATCCTATTCATGAATAATGTTCATGATAACCTCCCAAGCCTCCTTTGATTCATGTACCTCTTAACCTATGATCTCTTCCTGGTCAACACACTCTGGACAAAGTCAATTTCCTACCAACACTCCCTCATCCACTCGCAGTGTTTATAAACCTCACTCTATAGAAAAGGGCCGCAAATATAAAGCTATGCTTGTGTCACCTGGTGAACCTCAGGACCCCGATCGGAACTGTCATGGGTCAGAGGTGACTGTCTGGCCCCTAGCTTATCAAAGCTGTGTTTATTTAAAGTCTATGTGCAGCAATGGACGACAACAAACAGACGGACCACAGGCAATGGAGCAATTTGGAGGCACATCCTTCTTAAGAATACAGATAAGGTGTGCATGTTTCAAAGTATATAGCTGTTGAAATGTCAGCATTGTCACTCTCAATCCTGGTGACGATGGCTTGCTTTGCTCTGGAATACTGTAAGGTGAACACGCCTCTGCACCTTGTGACATACACAGAGAACCTGCAGGGAGGCTGGACTCGGGTGCATGTTTACAGGCTTTTCTTGGATAAACAATCTATCTTGATTGGCACTTACTTACGTACTTAGTACCCCTTCAAAATCTGACTTATATCTGATCCACAGGCATTTAAAACTGGAAAGTTAACAATGTTCAACCCTGCTAATACATGTATGGCCAAAATCTCTGTCAAAAAACTGTCAAGCTGTCCAGAATTGTCCAACTAGATGCCTAACATCATCCTATTGCACAATTTCCTAGATACATTTAACACTCCAGTTGCGCCTTTAATCCCACAGCAAATAATTATGGAAACACTTGTAATACTACAACATTAGCCTGGACATAAATACATCAGACAAATAACTTTAGGCTTTCTGGAGCCTGAAGGCCCTGCTTTTGGCATTTTGCAGTGAGAAACTGAACTAATTACCAAGGTGCTGAAAAAGCAAAAAGAAGTCTGACAGAATTCTCTGGTGACTGTCCAAAGAAAAAACGACAGCATCAGTCATTTGAGCAGGAGCCCCAAAACGACATGTGTTTACATCCAAGTGACAGAGCCCCACAGTGGCCATAGTCATTATGAGAGCATAGGAGGAAGTAAGTTGACGTTGTTCAACGCATTCTCATGAACAGGTTTTTATGATATTCTAGGAAACGTATGCACAAAAAGGTAACTGTGACTGTAACATGACAGGTTTAGGCACCAAAACTACTAGTTAAGATTTGCCAAACCTTTGTGGTTTGGGTTAAACAGTGGTCCCCTTAAGTAATACTTCCGGGACACAAACATCCTTTTCCTGCATGTGAGTCTTGTGTTTCTCCTACCTTCTTCCAGGACATGAAGTTTGCTTGAAAGTTTTGTGTTTTGGGGACCAATCTACCACTCCAACGTACTTCCTAGTCTGATTTTCCTTGGTCTTATATTAGTCATAATTACTACAGCCACTAGCAGTCACTGCCTTATTCACTTACTCGCGGTAATAACTACTTGGAAAATCTAAGAATTACAGTGCATTACTTTTTGTAGCTATACAGTTGCGCTCATAAGTTTACATGCCCATGCTTAAGTTGACTAAAAAAGGAATAAAAAAAAACGTGTTTTGGAAATTTATCTTAATGCCTTAATTAAAAAAATGAGGTAAAATCCAACCTTTAAAGACACCAATTTTCTTTGTGAATGAATAATGTATTGCAAATACATAAATGTTCTTCCTTAAAATACAGGGGGCATAGGTATACATACCACTATTTTAAATGTCCATAGAGGCAGGCAGATTTTATTTTTAAAGGCCAGTTATTTCATGGATTCAGGATACTATGCATTCTGATAAAGTTCCCTTGGCCTTTGGAATTAAAATAGCCCCACATCATCACATACCCTTCACCATACATAGAGATTGGCATGGGATACTTTCCATAAAATCCTCCCTCAATTCAAATCAAACCAGCAATTAGTCTAACTGATATAAAACCATGCCAATTTTTATGTATGGTGAAGGGTGTGTGATGATATGGGGCTATTTTAATTCCAAAGGCCAAGGGAACTTTATCAGGATGCATAGTATCCTGATCCATGAATCTGCCTGCCTCTATGGGAATTTAACATAGTGGTATGTAAACTTATGCCCCCTCTATTTTAAGGAAGAACATTTATTTATTATACATTATTCATTCACCAAGAAAATTGGTGTCTTTAAAGGATGGATTTTACCTCATTTTTTAATTAAGGTATTAAGATAAATTTCCAAAACATGATTTTTTATTTCTTTTTTTTAGTTAACTTAAGCATGGGCATGTAAACTTATGAGGACCACTGTATGTATGAATGGTTCAGGAGAATAGCCTGTGATGTTATAGAGCAACGAGTCACATAGGGAGGACAGGATGAATGGTTGGGTCAAGAAAACATCGAACAGATGGCATGGTTCGTTTTTAGTTTCCCGCATGACCATAACTGTCCTCCAGCTTCAACCAAATGTTTATCATTGTAACCATCACCAAGGTATCCTAACCTTAACTAATATCTTGTTTTAACCCAGCATGATCTTTCCCTACACCTTACCAAGTAGTTTGTGTGCCAAAACCTAACATTAACCATAGCATTGTTACTGAAAGTATTTTATCATTTAATTTGGAGGCAATATTTCACAGCTACAAACTTGCCAGATCATGTTGTAACAATAAAACAGCATGGCTTAGCCATGTGTCAATATTTTACAATCACAAATGATGCATTCTTTTTTGGTTAAATACTACACAAACCAGTCTGTGAAAACATGAGTATCCCTAAATTGACACTATTTTTTATTATCGGTACCACAAATCCCCATTTGCTTTAGTTGTTAAGTTATATCAAGACAAACACCCAATGGTACCAACTGGAGGGAAACTGTTGTTATAAAACATGTTCTGGGTCTCTGTACATTGATATCAAAGATCTATAATGTAATTTTGGTCAAGATCAATTGGGTCTATGACCTCACAGGGAAGTCATAAGATCAAGCTTTGGGGTACGCCACACACATCCCTGGCATTCTGACAAAAGGTGAGGCGTTAATCACGCTTGACCCAACTTTGTTTTCCCACCAGTCTGCACTGTACGTAGCCACACATGGTGTCAGGGATGGCTCCCCTGGTTTATTTACTTTCATCTCTGGATATCTGGGAGCTGTGTGTGGCCTCCATGCTCCTGTGTTGTTAAGGTACTGCCAGAGGAAACGTAACATTTTACAGTACTCTCTACTGCTGACAGATCCAACCAGGGATGTGCACAGACATATGGAGGGGCTATTGCTTGAAATACAGTTTATTAACCAATAGGGACAATAATTTATCATATTATAACAAATGAAGTTAAGTCAACTCATATCAGCTTTCAGCAACGTTACATCCGATTGTTGGTTTTAAATTTACGTAAAAAAAGACTGTCAACAATGTATATTCTAACATGATTCAAGAGCCCAAACCATCCCATTCCTTAGCCTCTCTCATCTCTACAGAGCGCACACTAATGTGATGGAGGACTTTACATAGCTACGTCAGCCTGCTGCTGCTACAGGCTGTCATTAGCTTTGGTTGATAACTCAGCATTATACGTTGATATTAGGCAACGATGCGCGACATGATGAAAATGTTACAAGCTGAAGCTGCACATTATTCAAAGCTCAAGGGGATTTTGTAAAAACTATTCGCAGGGCATTTGTCATTATTTCTATAACTTTAAAAACTCACGTTAAGCCAGACAAGCATTCCCTTCTCTTTGTGCAGTGCTCCGTGTGAGAATAGAAATAATGTCACGTGACTGGGGGCAGAGGTCATCGCTGAGGGCAAAATAAATGAACACTAGATATAAAGATATGGCGATTTAATTTGTTGCCACTGTACTAATGATGGGCTTATTGTATTGATGCAACTAAAACAGGAACTACAAAATAAAGAGAAGAAAGAAAAAGTTTCTATAGCCTACGCTCTTTCTCCAGAGGGGCAGCTGAGCCAATCAGGGCAAACGGGCTGTTGCCTGGGCAATAATGGCCAGTACCCGTGCACGTCCCTGAATCCATGGCTGCTGGAGCTCTGACACAATGAGATAGATGGGTTTCAGACTTCAACTGTGACTGCAGATTAGCGAGCTATCCACAGGTCAGGGCTGTATGTTCACCCATGGAAGTATTCTCTCTTAACCATAATGTTTTACAAATAGCAAAACGTGACTGTCAACTTAAAATTCACAACTGATATTTTATTATTATTTTAGATAAGCATATTATATTCCATATATAGGCCTACATGTCAAAAGTGCACTGTGTGAAACTTTAGCCTTTACCAGAAGTTTAACATTCCTTTTAATAATGAACAGATTCATGTGGAGCTCTGGTGCCCCAACACTATATGAGGGGTGTAAGAAAGTCACCTCCTTTGTGCGTCACTTAGGCCTACTGCCAGCAGTATCAGGTCACCCATCCACTGTTGGATTGATTTTAGATGATCTCTCCTTCCCGGCCTGCAGTGATTGTTTGGCAATGGAGGCAGGTTTTTAGTATGCAGCGGCAGGACCTGACTCTGTCTCATTATGAAGGGCAGGGGGGAAAGAAGGAGGGGAGGTAAGAGCAAGGGTGGGTAACTGGAAATAAGTTCCCCTTTGTGTACACACAAGGAGGTAAAAGGCAGACTGTATGTGGTGGCTAAGGGATCACTCGAGTGGCTCCACGGGTCCGGTCGCGTGGCCCTGAGGCTTTCCTTTGGTTAGCATGCTCAGGCAGCCCTCCCTGTTCACAGCATCAGAAATGTGCCACACTGTATGGCCACCCATTGCTCTGCCTCTCATTGACACACATACAACTGCTATGGAGAGTAGATAGAGAAATACTAGCTATTGTTAAATAATACCTAAATATAATTATGAAAGTGAGCATGTTTACCTTATTTGCACATTTTACTTTTAATTTTACATTTAACATTTTGCTACCTACAGTTACTGGGGTTAATCAGGTAATGGGAAGGTTATGGCAAGACCATGTCATCATGATTTATATGTTTTACATGCACAATGGTAATGCAGTAAGGTGAAATGTTTCTTTTATATGGATATCTCTTATGACATAAAATGAATTGCTTGCTTTATTTGTGTTTATATCTTTTTAGATTGAACAGCAACAGATTCCAACGAGCTATGGTAGAACTCTGATCCTGGCTGAGATGAAACATTGATCAACTCATATGTAGAACATGAATAAGGGATACTAAAACATATTTAGCAAAAAAGCTATGAGGGACTTACTTCTGGCTATATAGAAGCAGCATGAGTGATCTTAATATTTAGTTCATCATTCTTTTCTTTATGATGTCGAAGAACCTCACAGGAGACAAGATGTGGAAATGTCTTGCAGAGCATTTGTCAATCACTGTTTTGCAGTTACAAGGCAGTTGTGTTTTACAACCTCAGCAGCTAAATATAATATGAGTTGGTAGTGAATCTGTTTCCTCACCCTGTTTTTCTCTCAATTCTACAACTGGAGAAACCCAATGTACTGTAAGTGTTTTGACGGACTGTGTTTTACGTTCACCTCTAACTGTCTCAGACATTCACCTCTTCCTATTCAGGAGGGCATGCATGGGCACATGTGGTCTAAATTAAGATGTTATATGATGCAAAAACATGTGGCACAGAGAATCAATGAGGTATGAAGCTTTGCCATGTCTACTTTCGGATCCCATTATTCAATCCAGGAAACTGGCCAAAATACAGCTTTTTTGTGTCCTTCTCAGCACAGAGAACTTCGTTTGACTGTAGGTGCTTAATGAGTTGTTAGATGCATATAATAACTGCAACTTGTGATCAAGGGTGACTGTTGTCCTTTAAAGAAGTTTACATCAGTGTCTGGCAAACAGAGCCAGAGAACTTCCGCATTGTCATTAATTGTGTGAGAACTTGAAGATGCAAAATTTCATGCAACAACATGGTCTTACCCCAAAGCAGCGGTCTGAGTCAATGGAGTGGTGATAACATACCTCACCTTTGTCTATGAGCTTCAGTATATGACGCCCAGCATGATAGTGGTGCTCCATACAGACCTGCCACCCTCAGCCTGCCTTTCAGCACCTTCTGGCCCACAGAAGGGCCTCTTTGTTCAGCCTTGTGCTTGTGACGTTCACTCAAGACCATGCTTCCATTAGCAACAGCCTGCCAAATAACCAGGGATTGTGATGGAGCCTAATACCCACTGCATATGTAGTATTTACTTAAGGAGGAATAGAAAAGTGTCCCTCCCATAGCGTCCAGACACAAGACTACTATTATAACTCTTCTCAGTCACAGTCGCTGGCTTTTACCGGGCTGATTGACTGATTGATTTCAAGGTTGCCCGCTTTACAGCAAAGTTGAGTACTTTTTGAATTATTGAAGAATTTTAGTTGAGCCAGCAGACTTTGCAATACACATTCAAGAATTTCATATTTTATTGGAGCAACCCAAAAGGTGTTTTATTGCACATGAAACACAATCCTATACAAACATAATGAAAAGTAAACTTAAATTTCCCTAAACTTAAGAAGTGACACCCTGGTTTGATTTTAGCTGCGGTATTTTTCCACGGGGCAGGCCTGATATTCCATGGCCATGTTCAAAAATAAAGTATGCCAGTCTTTCGCTTATTTTACTTGGATACGGTGACAGAGATTCTCTTATCACAGCTTTCCTTTTACTCACATTGTCCTCTTATAGACTCCTACAGTATGTGAATTGAATCCAGGCTCTTAATTCAAACATGTCTTTGAGACAGACTCACCTGCTGGGCCAAGTCTGCATTTATAAAAAATAAAACAATATTCAAACATCTATTTTAAAATAAACAGATCACTTTTGTCCACATTGCTGGCAAATGCTCTTCAACGCTGTCTCTATTTAAGGAAATTCAATACATATGTCTCTTTATATTTTCATGGATTATAATGATAGCCATGCAACATCAAATCATCATGTCATAAGAGCTATGAACTCACTGGTTTCTATTTAGAATAAAAAAAAATCCTATGCCTCTGCCCTCATGGTGTAGGTTTTTAGCTATAGGATGCAGTAAGCTTAACACACTTCCAATAAAGGCTGAAGATAGCAGTTGACTTTTGAGATTTTTATTGGAAAGAATTGTGAAAATAAGAATTAAATCCATATTGGACAAGCAAATTCATCGATAGTGATTACAAATCAGAAGAAGATTAGATACTATCAACAATAACAGAATTAATTAATAGAGTAACAGAGAATATCTCTTATCTCTTTACTCTATATTTTGTATTCATAATAGTATAGATCAGTCTTGTATATATTACATGAAAGAAATACTTGAGTCAAAAAAAGAAGAAGACTTTAAAGTTAAAGTCACCTTTTAGAATATCACTTAAGTCAAAGTCTTAAAGAATCTGATATTTCCTTTACTCAAGTATAAAAAGTAATTTTCTGATATTAAATGAAAGTAATAGAAGTAAAAGTAAATGGGAAAAAAAGTTCATTAACTTTATTGTGGCTTCCTTATAGTAAATTTAATATTCAGTGTTTCCACACCTTCTCACACATCAAATACAAGCTTTGATAAAAAACAATACCTACTGATAATGGTGGAGGAATACAAATCTGACAAAATTGCAAAATGTAACATTGTCAGTTAAGCATAACAAAAGGTAAAGGTCCCATGGCATGAAAATTTCACTTTATGAGTTTTTTTAACATTAATATGAGTTCCCCCAGCCTGCCTATGGTCCCCCAATGGCTAGAAATGGTGATAGGTGTAAACCGAGCCCTGGGTATCCTGCTCTGCCTTTGAAAAAATGAAAGCTCAGATTGGCCGATCTGGAATCTTGCCCCTTATGATGTCATAAAGGGGAAAGGTCACCTCATCTTTCACTCCTTTCCCCGCCCAGAGAATTTGGCCCACCCAGAGAGAGACATCATGGCTTTCAAACGGGCAAAGTGGCAGTTTGTCAAAGCCACACCCCCACCGTCCACCTTGCCCCCTCTCTCTGTTCCTCAAAAGCTACAGACTCAGAAATGGCCCATACTAAGGAAAGCTCATTGTGGGACTGGCTCTAGTGGCTGTAAGTCTGTTTCATTGTAAATGTTGACCTTCAATGTCTGATGATGCCAACTGTGTTTCTGACGGACATTTGCACATGTCAGGTGCTTTGTAGCCACAAATACTTGTCTTTTGATCTTTTGATTATCTGATCAGGTAATCCATGTACAGCATGCAATCCGTTAGTCCTTTTCATGATTTAAACTGTCCTGGTAAACACATACTAAAAAGGTGTATATTTGCACATATCAAGTGACAGAACCACCAAATGCTGTACCTGTCTACTAAATTGATGGCAACCAGCATGTGTGATAGAGCCACCCACTCATTTAGACATACTCTTTCCTGTTCAGAAACGCAGTATAAATTTAGGCATAGTTCAGTGAAATGTAAATGGTGGTAAAACATAAACTGCCTTATTCAAACCAAGGCAGGGCAGTCACCACAGAGAATACTTTGGTTCATTTTTAAGACCTTTTAAATTGTAATTTTTTTTTTTTTTAAAGTGTGTGTTTGTTTATTGGTGGTAACTGGCTTAGTAAGCAACTGTCAGATGTTGAAATTAAGCCTTGTTTTACATGTTTTTTTTAAAAGTCTGACCACTTTGGTGAGTCCAACATACTTGGTTATAAATCTTGCAGGTACTGGAGAGAGATGCCATGCATGCATTAACTTTTCAGGCCCACCACATACCTTTCCACAGGCCTACACCAAAAAAACAAGGAGTGTGGTCAGTTTTTCCAGTCCGGCCTAATTAAAGGGGAGGAATATGAAACATGTGTCCTGTGCTTACAAAGGGCTGTGGCAACCAAATGCATCACCAAGATCAACACTTATTCCAACAACCAACAGTCATGTCATTGTTTACAGAGAAGCATATATTATAATGAAGAAAGGTAAGACTAGAAATACAAAATAGAAATTACGGTGGTGGGGGACATACAATTGATGTTTTTTTTTATTATTATTATTATTATGTATGAACACTGTTGATATTTTATTTCTAAAATATAGGTTACACTTTAATATTGATCTCAGAGTCATCACACCAGTCTAGTCTCTACCATTATGCTCTTTTATTAGCAAACATTAAGAACATTACAGTATGTTCAGCTGTCCTGTCAAATAAAGACCAAAAATAAAAATAAATAAATACTTTTTGGTTATTTAAAATAATCCTTCATGAGTGAGTTAAACTTGTTAATGTGTGTTCATTTTCAAACACCTTAATTTGAAAACACCTTCAAACACTATATGAAACGATAATTTGTATGCCATTTTCAAAAAGAATTCTGTAGTTTTGTGTGTACACACAGTAATATAATATAATTGTATTGCAATAAGCAAAAAGGAAGGCTGTATGTAGTGTCATTTGTGGCGTTTTCTTTGACCTGCAGTAATGGTGTGTATAATATGATTATTTACACAATAATTGCTAAATGTGAATACCTTGGGTAAACTAGTCAAGACGTATCAAAAACATCGGGTGGTCGCAGTAAATCCCTGCCTCTCCATGAGAAATTGGGAACAGAGGTGTCCAGTGAGAGTTTCAGTTCCTTCTGCCAGCAAACCCATCAGGACCTGGAAACCACACAGCTGACTAAAAAATAAGCACACCTTTCCTCACTTTGAAAAATAAGCAACGACTGAACAGTATCGTAAAAATGTTTGGCAAAATTGCAGGGATTAATTGTGAAGAGTTATCACTTTTGTACAGGGTCTGAGCCATGAGAGAGGCCAAAGCTATCCATCGATGAAGCATAGGGGAGACACAAGAAAATTGTAGGAGGAAAGAAGAAACAAGCAAATTTGTTTTGGGGGATGAGTCGTTCCTTCCTATGGTGTGTCACATGAATTTGTCATCTGTATGGGCTGAGTTGGCGACTGCTTTCAGTTGCAGGGCTTCCAGGAAGGCTGCTCTCGTGTATCCTCGCCTATAGCTCCTCGGTGATCCCTTTTCGTCTTGCTCCTTGGTCTATCGGGGTAGAAATAAGGGCTTTGAGACGGCCTTCACAAGGGAGGGACAGAACAACTTCTGGTTCAGCCGAGGACCGGGGAGCTATCAAATAAGAGACATGAGATGCAGCCATTGTGTGTAAGGCCAATAGATTGAAGAGCTCAATTATTCCTGTTACCATTGGTCTTATTAACACCTTGGAATATGGAATATGAATGTATCTTGTGTTGCGTAAGAACTGCTGTCTTTTATTTTCTGCTGGCTGTAGAAAGAATTGCCCCATTTGGGTATAAAAACGTTTAACTGACACGACTTGACTGTGACACACATCTGCACCAGAGGCTCTCTCCTCAGTGTAAAGTATAAATTCTAGTGCAATTAGGGCATAAGAGAAATGGCATTGTTTTAGAAGAACAACTTGAAATAATTTCAGGAGAATTGGAAGAGATTTTCTGTTTCCATAATTGAAATGGCTTGGCACTGAATACTGATTATGTGGAAACATTAATGCTCTTTTGAAGGCTTAGTCATATTGGGAGTGCCAGTTCCGTGTTTCCCCCTTGGAAAAAGGGTCAGATCATATTTGAAACCTGCTGTGAAGTGAGCAGTATCCCATACTCATGATGAATGAGGCTCCTAGCAAGATGATGGCAAGGAGGACAGCTCCAATGTTATCGCACAGCGCCTTGAAGCACTACACTTCTGAGGGCCCGCTCACCTGGGAGGGCCCAGCACATAAGGACCTTCATCAATCACAACTAGGCCTGTTTCCACATGCAGTAGCATGGACAGGCCTGACACAGCAGTAAACAGAGGACTGCTCCCAAAATATAACTGGCAACCTCATGTTCAGAACAGGGTCATCAGATGGAAAAAAGTTCTGTAAGCAAGAAACAAAAAAAATTGCATAGGCGTTGTTAATAATAATAATAATAATAATAATTATAATATTAATAATAAAGTTGCAAATGGAAAAAAGCAAGGGCGTTTGTATGAACAATGAAGAACAGTTACTGTCAATGCTAAATAAACACTTCCTAGTTTTGATAATATGGAGAATAATAGGAAACTCTATTTAAAAAAGACTTCTAAGAATTCAAATTGGAGAAATGTGGATTTTATACAAGGCACACCTTTAAACCTTTACAAACTTACTTGTCTGCACCATAATTAGTCTATGGGGACTCGCAATGCCTTTTCATAGAGTCATATTATCCCCTGCTGTTGCCGGACGTTTTCAAAGCTCGAGCAATCAATGCAGAGTTAATGAACCCAGTCCTGTGGCTCCTGTAGCTAACTGGAGGCACACGTTTAGAGGCCCCTATACCTGAAAGATCCATTTAAGGGTGAGATATTCCAAGCGGAAAAGCCTATTGGTAGCCAGGCCACAGTTTATAGGGGTCAGAACAATTGGGAGAAAAGCACACCCAATCTTTCAGGGGTCCACATGCGCAGTAACACTGTCAACACACAAAGGAGAGCAGGACCCCTGAGGGCTGGTCATGGGGCAGAGCCTATGCCAGAGCCTCTCACCTTCTCTCATAAATCCTTACAATCTGAACTCCCACTGAATGTTGTGGGAAGGTCAGGTGTTTGGTGCTCTCTCTGGAGAGGCCAGAGTTGTCCTATGCACACCTAGTAAGACCCTTCAAACTCTTGACCTCTTCAACTGCATGCTACTGGTTTCATTTGATACTTGCAATGGAGATTGCTGCTGAAGGGCTGTTTCAGTAAATACACTGAAGTTGAATACATGACCGAACTACCAAATACAGAATGCCCATGGAAGAAAATATACACTGATAGTCATTTATTTCATTTTTCCTTCATTTAAGACAATTATGAATCAATTCATATTTACTATTACAACGAATTATGTTAAAAACTGACTGGACAGCTATTGTTAAACAGATTTGTTTTGTTTGTTTGTCTGTTTGTTTTTATGCCTGCTTTGGATTTATTTCAATTTGATTGAATGCAAAATTGATGTAATTTAACTTAATAAAACAATTTGGATGGCCCCAAAAAAACAATGAACTGCCTTTTCTAAATAACAGCTTAAATGACCAAAGCTGCGCAATGAGGCTTCCTGCACACTGTGGTACATTGTGGTAGCCTACACTGCTATGTCTGTGAGCAAGGTGTACTGTGGTATCTGGCCTCTGTTTTTTATAAGAGGTTGAGCATGCCTGTCTGCTGGTCTGGCTCTGAGGCTGTAGGAGAATAGGAAGGTAAGCATGCAGCTATTTGGGTAAGCAGCTATTTGGCTTGGCCCAGACAGAATACGTGTACTGGACTACAACTCGCTGGATAGGTGGATGTGGGCACTGGAAGTTGGCATGGTGCATACATTATGACAAGCGCACACGCAAATGTCCACACACAGGCTACACCACACACAGACAGACAGACACACCCTCTAGTGGATCCATTCCCAGAATATTTTGGAACTAAACCAGCTGCATGTACTGTATAGAGTGTATGCAGGTTGGCTGGTTGGTTTGGCATTGCCAATAGACTGGAAACATGTCATGTGACTTCTGGAAAAAAGGGGTTCCCACCAGCCTTATGTCTACATGCCAAACTGAGACATGGACGATAGAATGTGGCACAGGCTGCGCCTGTTAAGCTCCAAAACAAGGTAATTCAAGATACCTGCTGACAGTAAGTGGTGGGCCTATGTTAATTTATAATTCTAGCAAACAAGTTTTTCTTACTTCTTTATTAACCTTTGTGTTACCTCTAGACAATGACTGTTCAATTATCATATTATATAAACTGTTAGCCCTCCAGCTTGCGTGAATTAAAATTGGTCAGACTATGGAGAAACATGGTGCTAACTGGCCAACAGCACTTAGGAAACCCAGCAAGGTGGCAGTTCACCTGAGCCGATAAACAGGTCCACAGAAACACAAGTCTTTAGAGGGATTTAAAACAGCAGACTTGGAGGGGCCTACACTGACACTGACAGCTTTATAGAAGCATGACACTGGCAGGACTGAAGCAGTAAAAACACTAAGACAACATACACCTTTGGAAATAATGATTCCACCAGCAAGTACGGTAAGTTTGTTTGTGTGTGTGTGTGTGTGCCTGTGTGTGTGTGTGTGTGTGTGTGTGTGTGTGTGTGTGTGTATATAGTGTATGCATAGTGTACTGTGTGAGAGACATTATTTGGCATATATACACACAAATCTCCATGTCCACATGCTTGTGTTCATGCAAATGTAAACCACTTGGCGTGGAGAAAGCAACTCCTCTGTTCACACAAGTTCAAGTGAGCAAATAATTATAGGAGGTGGCCTTCTCTGGAGTCTGTTTATAACTCTAGTAGTGTAAGGCAGAATGTCAGTCACAAAAAAATGTCATGCTTGCTTCATATATACAATGCCACCTTGCCTTTCTGAAGTGAGCTAAGAGCAGGGCAAACCTATAAGTGACTTGCATGCTTCTACAGAAGAACACACACCCACACAGAGAGCCATAGCTGAACAAGACCAACTATCTACATCTAAACCAGTCAACACAAACAAGAGGCATGTACACATGAAAATAAAAACATTGGGGTAAAAAAAAGGCTCATGTCAGAGTCACCGGCATATTTGGGCTGACACCTTCTCGTTGACACACTGCTGTTCGCAGGCCAGAGCGGCAGTGTTGTACGGTACCACATCCACAGTGGACAAAGACAGCCTTCATGTGGTGTTCACTCAGCCCTCGAGACTACTTCTGGTTTTGTGTGTCTGGAAATGAGAATGTGAGGTGGCAGTGAGACCACATTGACCCAAAATCAAGCATAGAAGTTATTTACACACTTGACATTTACTGGAGTTTATGTTGTCTTTCTTTCCCACTGCTGGTCCAGCATACATATACATTTCCTATCTTTTCAATTTGGGATGGGATAATTGCAAAGGAGGAAAGGTACAGTGTTTGATTTCCCTCAGTGGGACATGGTTTCAGTTTTCACTAAATTCTATAATGACAAAGACAAGGCCATCACCAAGGTAACTCTCAATTTCACTGCATTTTCTGATACAGAAAACCTCTCTCCGTCTCGAACACCACTGAGGAGAAAATATTAGTTCCTTAATAAAATATAATTTTGTCTGGAGGCTGAGCCTGGAGGCCCTACAACAACAGATGTTGTCTTGTCATGTTAGCAATACGACGCATAAGGCCCGGGATCTATTTCATTCTGTTTTCATAATGAGAGGATTTCTCCCTCTCTGTCTGCTGTCTCTCACTTCAGTTTATCTTGAAAATGGAGCCGCATTCCACACACACTGTCACCATAATTTGCCAGTCTGATTTGAGGCCTGTTCTTGAGATGACAATATTAATTAAGGGTTAATTAAAGTTATGCAAACAAAAGCTCATATTCATATTTTCTCTGCAAAGGTAACCGTATTAAATCAGATGAAGGCAAGGGGTGGCCCCGTAGGCAGACAGGAGCCGTAAGCTGTACGTAATTAAATAACATGACACTTCTCGGCCTGCTAGCTCACTATAGGAAACCCTCCACAACATGAGCCACATTCCAACGCATGCGTTTATGTGTCTTGGACTCAGTCAGCCCTCATTGTTAAAGCGTGACCAGGCCACCAAAGTAGGGGAGGAATAATACAAATGTCAAAACATATGACGTGACTGACAGGGGGGAATCTCCCGCATACAGTAAAGGATGCAAATTAATTAATATTAAAGAAAACTGTATCACCTCATTTTCTGACTCTCAAGTATTGGTGGAAGTATGCAAGATTGCTGTAGCCACAGAGTAGACTCAATCTATTTTGTTACTGGACTCGGATGAGAGAGAATCAATGCCTGCATCAGCTGAAATGCTCTGTTTTCATTTCTGAGACTGGGCACCTTGGAGTAAACATAGCATCATGTATTTTTTCAAAGTGGGCAACAAGTCAACATTCAAAGGCTAAAACCAAATCTAATAAAGTCTTGTTAATGTTTGTGAAGAATGACACAAAGGGCAGAGCTGTGGTAAAAAACAGATAAAGGCAAACGGTTTGAAGATTCTCTGTCAAAGTGTTTTTTAACCCTTAAGACACTGAATTGCATTGACTTGACCATAGGGGCTGTCTTTTGCAGCTATTGTTGCAGGTCTGTCTTTGAAAGAGTAGTTTGAGACCCGTCAAAGCTCTTCCGCTTTTCTTTGATGTAAGTCCAGCTGAGACGTTTATCTTTCTCTCTCCGGAAGTGATGGGGGGGGGGAGACCTGCTGGCCTGACTGCAGCAGAGACAGGCTCCTTGGTGTTGAATTGTCGTCTGAGCAAGTGCAGGGCTCAACTCTGGAAACACCAAGTGTACTAAATAAAGACAAGTTACAGGCCTCTGGCTGTCCACCCACGCACCTCAGTACAGGATGCACCAGGGACAGGCATAGGAACAATTTAGAGTGATAGTCATATCAGTATAAACAGCTCAAGAGACCTGTTCAGATTGTTGCATCCATTCAATTTCATTGAGGTCATATGTTATCTAAATAGGCAAAGGTCACTGTGCAAAGTCACAACATGAATTTCAGAAGTACAGTACACTGTACAGCATATGCACTCTCAACCCGGTCGCACGCCAGTTTGTGAAATGGTCACGTTATTTTGATTTGTTAATTCATGTATATGTCACTATTTTCTCGTTTATTACAATTTTCACTGAACCTCTTTTCTGTCCATCATCTTCAGTGTTTCATCAGGGCCAATACTGCACAGTTTCTGTTATGCTTAATTAGTACATGACTACAAAATCATAACATAACCAGTGTCAGGTTCCTGCTGCCCAAAATGCTTGTTTCTAAAACAAACCCTTGCTAGGAAAGTGAGGCTGGTAAAAGTAACGGGTGTGATGATGGCGGTAAGTATGGTGGGCTGTGTTTGGCAGTGGTGCAGCCCTGTGGGTTTGAAGGTCCCCTATGTTTATGCTTGCGTCAGACACTGTGTTGGCCCCTGGGCCAGGCCCCTGTAGGACCCGTCCTAGCTGCTGCTCTCGCTCCTGTCCTCTTGCCGTGACTGCTTGAAAATAAATAAGCAGCTGTAGGCCTGGACCTGCACTCTGCGTATTCTCACTAAACCTACTGTAAATGAGATGGGAAGCTGCCCCAGCCCTGGCACTTTGCACACTTACAGCCTGCCACACTTACTGTGTTACACAACGCTGGGTGAAGCCAGCATTACCTTTGCTATACAGTATATGTGTATCATATACCAGTCATGGGGCTCTCTCCTCCAAAGATTAGCCATTCATTGTCCACATATTTGTGTTTACAAATGTAAATTCTTGACAAGACAAATTTTAAATTCTATCCTTACCATTAACTTGCTAACATACAATAGAACATAACATAACTTATTACATAGATTTAGCATTAAAATAGCAGAATGTTGAAACAAATTAAACATTTCTAAAGAATAACACTGCTTACAATTTCAATAAAATTCTGATGAGTAATTTGCAATTATCTGTACATAAACATCTACTAAAATAAACAGGCAAGTATAATACATCTAGATTCAAATGACCTTGGATGTACGGTGCTTTTCTATTACAGAAAGTATACTGTGTGTGGTTTCAGGAACTAGGTACCAAACAAAAGTGTTTTAAGTTTCTAATACAGTTTCTGGAAAGGTTCCTATGATTGAAAAGTGCTCTGAGTAAAGCAAAATATCGTCAGACACAACCAACGCATAACAGCATGAGAAAATCCTGCCTTGTGGACCCATTTACACATCACTGCAGTATATATTGTGGTTTTCACACGTTCTTTAAAGATCATTAAGCTACAGAATATCATTTGTCAAAAAGCTTATTTTTGACACCGTCTGTATTTGCACAATCTTCAGATCCACACTCCTCTGGAGCATATCAGAGCAAGCTAGCTAGAGGGTACTTCCATGCTTCAGGGAAGTATCATAACTTTTACATCAGCAGAGGAGCCTCAGTCACGGCGCTGAGTCTAGCCCTTTTCTGACAGATATAAACACACAGATATAAGTCGGCTCCTGTAGTCAGGGTTCATTTTGAGGGAAGGCCCACAGTTGGCTGAAACCACAAAGCACTCATATAATGCACATAGAGCGTAAAAGCCGGTCAAATGGGCCCGTTGAAGGCACCTTGGGTACGATTCCCTTTCAGTTGAAGTTTAGAAAACCATGGTAATCAGGATGGCTGTGGGGCTATCCTGTACTTATAAGACGCCCTGATGACAGA
>NC_045747.1:9652530-9746951 GCF_008692095.1 Etheostoma spectabile
AGTATAGCCATACTCTTCAAACCTATGTAATCAACACTTTAGCTATATTTCATAATGATTAAGGTTGATAGTAATGTTGACATTAAGTTGCATGATCAAGTTAAAGATGAAGATAAATAATTCCGTCCTTGTGTGAACTGATGGCTGCTATGGCTGTGTCAATATCATTTTTTCATCTCACCTTTTTACACGATAGCCCAATAATAAGTTTTCACAAATATTTATACTGTAGGTCAGAGGTAGAAATGGCTGTTTACTGTAATGTAAGTCCATAATTTGAAGAAAGAGACTGACTAAAATAGACCTTCCAAAATCTACCCACTCTCACTCACTCATGGCATGCTGTGTGAATATGAAATGCAAAGCAAACTTTGGACTTGGTAAGCATCATTAAAACGTTGACGCTTGTTATTGCATGGATCAAATGCCTCCAGCTGCCTCAGTTATTACATAAAATGTAAATTCCGTCTGCTCCTTCGTTTATGGGACCCTGGCATTTTAAATATTTTCATAGTAAATGACAACATAATGTCAATGTAAACACTCTTTCTGACAATAAGGCTGCATCTCTGTGTGTCTGCAAAACTGACCTGACAGTGCAGACATGCTATCATGCCAGATGTATGGCTGTTAGCCCACGCAGCCTCCGCTGGGGCTCAGGGGAGAGGCCAGACATGGCTGTGTGATGGCCAGGAGGAAGAAGCTTGTGAGGCTCTAAAACCCATCTTCTTTCCATCAAAATAGTTCTCGTTAGCATTAAAGGAGAGCTAAAGTGTGGTGTTATTTGATTAAACTACATCCTCTATACCAACTGATAGCTGTCAAAATAGTTGGTTGGCTTCCCAAGTCACTTTTATGTAATGGCAAATAGGGAGGTGAACTTTGCCACTTCGGTTTATGTAGAAAACCACTTATTCTGCATTAATCCTTTGTGAATCCAATTTCTCCCTCTAATTAAACTCAGAATGTGGATGTTGCAACACAACATCTGGTGCTTAATCAGCTGGGAGAAATGTGTGGTTTTTCCTGCACGTGTGTGTGTGTGTGTGTGTGTGTGTGTGTGTGTGTGTGTGTGTGTGTGACTGTGTGTGTATTCATATATGCTTGCAGCCTGTGAGTATTTACATGTGTACACTGGAGGAAGCAGGGCCTCCAGGAATTTGATACACCATCCCACTCAGGAAGAGAGCCCAAGTCACACACTAGATAACACTAAGGTAGAGTTGGGCACTGGATGTTTGGTTAAAGCCACATGCATTATGCATGCCCTCTCACTGTAAAAGTACACATGTGTCAAAAGGCTCCCATCATCATCACTCCACTCGATCCCCTTCCATGGTACAGGGGTCCCTCAAGGAGACCCTGGCTCAATATTGGAGAGGAAACCAGTCATGACACTAATGAGGCCCAAGAAAAATGCTGTGAGATCCAGTCAAATTCCTCTTTTTCATAATATTCTGGGGGGAGGTTATTTCGGACAGATTTCATCTGTCAAACAATCTATTCATGTCCTTTTCAGAGAATGTGTTGTACTTGAAACATACAGTATATTATCAAGATAATGTGTGCTGTATCCTTTCTATTGCATGTTGTGCTGTCTCACAAGGCCCAATAAGAGAGATCTTGCTACACTATCTTCCCTTCCATCTGGCTTCTTTCTCCTTTACATCTGCTCAGTTCCTCCGGGGGTCATTCTATGCTTATAAATTCTCTGCTTGTGTCTTAACTTGTTTTAAACACAACCTTCTTTGCATCAACTCACCCTCACACAATGTTATCTGCTTGGTGTCTTCTGATGCACAAAAGTTGTCACTGCTCTTCCTTCATGTAGGTTCCACTGTGAATCCAGTAAAGAATTGTGGTGGGAAACGTCTCGCCAGCAGGCTGTCGCCTTTGACCTGCAAATAGCAGGAAGAGGAGGAAAAAGCAGAGGTTTGACCCTCAGGGGACCATTCACAGACAGGGAATCTAGAGCGCTGCAGGAACATGTGTGGTTTTGATATCCGCTGTGCTGCTGAACAGGAAACAGAGGTGAATGGCATGGGGAATAATCTGTTGATCATCTGGGATATTGGGCCCGAAAGAGCTCCACCTGTACCTTATAGAAAATCTTTACACAACAGTTTTACAACGTGTGAAAAAAGATTTCTTGCTACAGAAAACGCAGAGCACGTAGAGCTACGTACAACAACCCTAACCTGTAACTTTTCCACTGTGGCATCGGTGTGACACTTCACCAACATAATAAAACCACCAAAAAGAAGAGGACAAAGAAATTATGGACATTTAGAATATAAATAACATGTTTTGAGTTTGCCCAATAGACTTATGCTACTGCAAAAAACCCAAATCAGGTTTGTATAAATATGAAAAAATGATGGATGAGCTGCAAATCCTTTGAATATTTAGATTTTTATATGCTACCTGTGAAGCCATGTCTTGGTGTGAGGTTGCTTCTATTTTAGTTGCAGGCGGGAGGACTCGGGGGCTGCAGCAGACAGTGTGGCGCTACAAGTCTCAAGCAATGTTAGCATGGCTGTGCTGCTTGAGGGGTTTTACACCTGAATGTGAGAGGGCCCGGGGACGTCAGAATCTTGTAAGCCAGAAGACCCCCTACAACGCATGTCCCAGCTTCAACTGTCTGCCCGCAGAACGCCTGTCAAAACAAGGATTTCTTTTAGGTGAAGGGGCTTTAAGCGAGCCGTAGCTCCGACAGTGATAAATGGCCTCGTCCATCGAATATGAATTTGCACTCACAAAAATTACAGACCAAGATAACTTTATTTGTACAACAGAGCTGATGATAAAATTCTAATTCAGCACCTGATGAATTGGCACATAAATGATCTATAAATAAATTGATAAAAAGAACATCTCCTGGTGATGCTGTGGGGAAGGAAACAGCAACAGTGTGGTTTTCTGGTATATAATAGCCTGTTTGCTTTCAGTTGCTTCAAGAGTGATTAGCCTTCTCTAACAAAAGCATACCTGTCACTCGCAACAGAATCATGCTACAGTCAAGTAACACAATCTGCTGTGCCTATGAGCTGTGAACAGCAGCTTTATTGATTTTTTGGAGGTGGTTGATATTGTCACATTGAGAGCAGCACATTATATCTGTTTTCAAAGAGTCCAGCCATGTGTGCTAAAGTAAACAAATTGAGTGAGGGGGTAGGGTTTGCAGGGGGTGGGGTCATGGTGTAGGTTGTGACACATGCAGATCTTGTCAGGATCAGGAGGAGCATGTTGGATTGATGACAAGGCAGAGGTGGTAAGGATAACCTGATCTCCTTCCTAAGCGAGGACCAGTGTACTGTGGCTTCCTGTTTAGGGGGACAAAGACACGGTGTACATAAAGACGCTGTATCACCTCTACCATCCCACGTCAAGCCACATCACCTCCCACTCTACCCCATCCATCCCCACCTCCACACATGCTTTGATTTTCAGCCAAAGCAAACAGCAAACTGCTGGCAACCACAGTCTCTGTTCCCATGGCGACAGCGCACAAGGGCACAGCGTTGGCCTTGATGATTTGGATCTGCAGGTACGGACAAAGAGGCCAATTCAGAGGCAGTCAAGAGATTTGGATGCTGGCAGAGCTTTCTGCTGGACACTGGGCCTCAATACACAAGAAAAAAAAATCGGCAGCGTGCAAGAGTTATCGCATCCAATCAACCAAGTGATATTAACACATCCTGTCACTTGGAGGAGACTTGCTGAACAAAGAGGGCGCTTGTCAGGGTTGGATGGGACCAGTAATAGGGGTGTAATGGGGAAGGATACAACTACAGCAAGTGTAATTAACTCTGTGTACTGTTGAAAGAGTCATGTTGTGTGTGTGTGTGTGTGTGTGTGTGTGTGTGTGTGTGTGTGTGTGTGTGTGTGTGTGTGTGTGTGTGTGTGTGTGTGTGTGTCTCTGGTCTAAAAATACAAAATCATCTGAAAAGACCACTTACTAGTTTTTTTGAAGAGTGCAACCGCATCTCAAGGTGAGCTCCCATAATAACTACAAATATCCATCACATGTTACAAACCAATCTGACCTACAGGATTATCTGTATAGATAGAGAATCAATCTAAAAATGATTTGGGCCATTTGAACTATCGTCAGGGTGAACACAAATACACAAGACATAAATGTGCTCATCAGATTTCCAGTAAGGGCTTATTTTCTTTCTATAAAATCAATACAATATTTGAGAACAAATATAATATTACAGATTTGGACAGTTGCATTACTATGATTCATAACTTTTCATGGAGTTCAGTAACAGTTACTTGCATGAAGGTGCTAGTTATGTGAGAAATTAAATAAAATGTTGTTGATCTAATCTAATATCAGGATCAAAACACAAGGAGAGAGCTGTTTTTTTCTTTTTAAAGGCAATCCACCAAATTGCTACAACATGATAATATCGTAATGATAATAATTTCAATTCAGGGGAATTTAGTATTGTTAATAAGTGTGATACAGCATGAATCTGCCTGCAACACTTAAAAATTTCCATATAACATCACTCAGGTTTCTCCAAATTCCTTGAATCCTTTTTGTTAAAGTTTAATGTTAGTCTCAGCCTGTTAAAGTTCTCAAAAGTAAT
Organism: Etheostoma spectabile; assembly: GCF_008692095.1. Classification (NCBI taxonomy): domain Eukaryota; kingdom Metazoa; phylum Chordata; class Actinopteri; order Perciformes; family Percidae; genus Etheostoma; species Etheostoma spectabile. The sequence goes on from NC_045747.1 coordinate 9,657,132, forward strand.
TTATTAATTGAATGTCATTTTTTAAAGTCAATTAGCCACTGTAGAAACTAGCAGATTACAATGGGTGAAAACCTTCTTTTGCAACTAAGTACAACTCACAGCACTTTCTATTAACACCTGTGGGAAAAGGGCTGGGATATGTGATCTGTAACTCAGACAATTTGTGCCAAATACAACCTGAATAAATCAAAGCCATATTTCAGCATTGCCTCACTAGGATGTTTAAATCTGGGGCTCAGAAAGGCTCAGCAGCCTCGCCCTGGGACTGGAGGTTGTGTGTTATTGTTAAAATGGATTACGAGTGAGATTACAGTCTGTCTCCTCCCAAAGTCCGCTTTAAACTAGCCCAGCGCCAGCAGTCCAGGTCACTGAAGAGAAATAGACTCAGTGAGAAAGGCTCTTTCAAACTAGCTCTACAGTCTGTCTGAGTGTGGTTTCAGTGACACAGTGGATTTTTCTTTTTTATTTGACCACAGAGAGGGACAGGGGTTGATTGAGAGAGAAGGTGAGAGAGAATAAAAAGAAGAAAAAAAAAGACAAGGTGAGTGTGTGCAAGACAGAAACGTAGATATATGACACAGACCTAGGGAGCGACAGTTATCAACATGGGCCTGTGAACTCTTTTGAGTGACCAGTCTTGTCTACTGGTGAGCAGCCAGTTTGTGGACTGCGGCTGCGGAGACCAGACTAACAGACCGAGACTTTTTTTTAACATCCCTGCTCAAACGCAACTTCATGCGTAGCCAAAACAGCTGTAACACCGATGGAAGAGCTCCATCAGTGAACAAACACAAAAGCTCCATGATATTTATTCATGAATGAATGCTACATAACAATTGTAAGAGTCTACAGCCATGCTTGCGGTTTGAGGTTACTGTACATAGGCACAGCGGTGCTTTGAGTTAAATGCTAACATGAGCAGCATGCTAACAGGCTCACAGTGACAATGCTAACGAGAATGGAAATGCTTGTTTAGCAGGCTTGTTTTGTTTACCACATTGGTTTGGTGTGTTAGCAAGCTAACATTTGCTAATCAGCACTAAACACCAAGTAGGCCTAATAATGCAATTCTGACCTCATTGATGGTTATTATTAGTAACTACCAATCTCCTTTGTTTATTTTGCATATATTACAGCTACATCCTACTTACCATCACTACACCATTGATATTTATTCTGTCTGTGTGTTTCTGTATGCACTTTTGTTACTGTTTGCAATGCCTGCTTATATGCTAAACTGCAGTTTGTTGTACAATACGGTACTTACTGTGTTGAAGAATGGGAGATGAAAGAGTCTTCTTGACTCTTGTAAGTGTCAGTATGGGTAGTGCCACAAGATTTGGGGTCTAAATAAAGGAACACGCCACTGTTTGTTGACATAGGGCTTTATTATGGTCTCTTCTAGCTGTAGATTGGTGGGCCAATGCATTTTTTATCTCGGTGCATGCATTGTTTTAGTCCGGTTGCAACATCGGCAGGACCGCCGCTAGTTAGCTTAGCGCAGTGAATGGAATCCTATGTTTCCCGTTAGCATGTTGTGAATAAAAGTGAGCCAACAAACAAACAACATCCTAATTACTTCTTGAAGCCTGGGTATTCACAAAGAGTACAAATAGCAATGCAGATTAAAACGATTTCCAATGCAGATATTGACTTGGGACTATATTGGGTGGAATAGCTGAAGCACTGCTACATGGGCACAGAGATCACGCAGCACCTTAAACCCCCCAACTTCCGTCAACATTCCCAGCATGAATAGCTGGCTATTTTTCCTAAAGTAGACAGTGAATGGCGATGAATATGGCGGATTTTGTGTGAGACAAAAAGGATGACTTCTCAGACAGTGAAGATCCAGAAGCATACCTCTAGGAACCCGAGTTTTCAGAAGAGGAGCTGCCTGCTTTGGAAATAGAACAAGAGGAGGAGGAGGTTGTGATCACTCAACAGCCCGAGGACGTGAGGCATCCTACAGTCCTCGACTTTTTTTTCGGTGTGATAAAGACAACTGGGAAAAAATGCAAAATAGACCCAATAAACAGCTGTCCACAGAGCAGTGCTTTGGCTGTGGTTCCACACAATAGAGTCCCAAATCAATATCTGCCTAGGAAATAGTCTTAATCTGCATTGCTATTTGTACCTGTTATGAATATGCAGGCCACAATAAGTAATTAGGTTGTTATGGTTTTCTGTTGGCTCACTTTTACTCACAACTTGCTAATCGGCAACATAGGATTCCGTTTACCACGCTAAGCTAACTAGCAGCGGCGCTGCTGGTGTTGCACCGGACTAAAACAATGCAGGCACTGAGACCAAAAATGCGTTGTCCCACCTAGCTAGAGGTAGGGGAGACCATGATAAGCCCTATTTCCACAAACGGTGGCGTATTCCTTTAAGACAACAGGTACAAATTCATAAAAAAGACATTCACTGCAATTGACTAGACTACCCCTGTCTCAGCTAGAGAAATCTTAAGGGTATGACTGTAGTGTGTTTAACAACCAGAGTGGTTTTGTTGTCATAAGGCAGTATTTATTTCTGTTGTTAATTAAGGAAAATGATTCCCATCTGTTAAAAGGTTATTGTTGCCCCCGTTATAAAAGGTTACAGCAGAACAGTTGATTAATTGAGCATGTCTTCAGTGCTGCACTCGAGCTCGAGCTGACCAACCAATTATCATAATCCAGGGCTGTTTATTTTTTCTCCGCTGCCAGTCATGACGCGTCGGCTAAACCAGTGGTTTTACACTGCGAGGCCTGGTGACAGGAGATGTTCAGTAGCCAGTGAGACGGAGGGAGGAGGCAGGACAAGGTCTGTTCAGTCTGTCAGTCATCTAAAATGCTGTAATGACTGAAAGTTGATCTGTCTAGGTTGGCTGAGCAAGCAGTACACTACTGACACAGTGTTGAAGAAAACACTGACAGATTCAGATCACATTAATTCTAAGCTCATTTGCTGTATCAGCTATGATTTGTGTTTCTTAGTTTTAAGTTTTGTTTTGTGAGAGGACTTCACCAGTGGTACTGCAGAGTATTATCAAGTAATACTTCCACTTTTTGCTGTAGTGGTCTCTCTCCACTTTCTTTAACTAATATAATAACCGGCTGCAATGATGATGCATTAATTGAATGCACTCAATGGAGAGGAAAGCAGTGCTGTGTACTCTTGTAAACGTTGGCAATGTTCAATCAGCTAGAATAACAACATCTAATACTTTTATTGGCCAAAAAGCTAAAAGGCAAGTTTCAATGTGACTCTTTATTTTATGCCATTTTTGTAAGCCACTATATTTAGACAACACATTTGCTGTCTCCCATTCCAACCAAGTGAGCTTAGTCACATTTGGTTGCTGCGGCATTTCAACAAATGTCTACTGCATTAATCAAACTTTGCTAGAATTGTTAGGTCTTCAACAAAATAAAGTATTAACTGCATGTCTTCTATTTTAATTTTTGGCAAGAGAGAGTAGCCTAAATGTCAGAGTTAATAAGAGGTTATCGGGAAGGAAAAAGTAATTAAACTCCCTCCCCTCAGAATGAGTCCATTTACAGTACATGCTTGCGGATATTTCTCCCTTTTCCTCTGTCTAGACACGCAGGGCAGGACTGCAGCTTTCATACTGGACAAACGAGCCATACAGGTCTCTAGAGAACTGTGAAGACCAATTCAACATGTTAGACTCCTCTGACCTGGGTTAATATACGTGAAAGAAACTGGGGAAACCACCATGTTTACTAGTCTACTATCTAGTTCATTTTGGGTTACAGAAGGGTTAAAAAAGTCCTTAACTATGTTTTTGTAAAAGGATAATTGCAACAAAAGCCACAGAAATTACTGACTTCAAGAGTGCTTCAATAAGCAGTGGTGGAACTCCATCGGCCCAAAATTGATCTGGTAGTCTGGTAATTTTGGGCTACTGTGCAGGTAGCCAACATGAGTTTAACAGTGGCCAGTAAGGAAATTAAATTTCCTTTCCCACTCTACATGTTTGATAATGGCCTCTTCCAGAAACCTGCTCTCTCCTGACCTTTGCTTCCACCTGTTATAATCATGGTCTGCCTCATGTCACTCACCTCATAACATTGACAACACCACTACACCGGGTGTTAATTGCTACATTCACTACTCAGTGTCCCGGCTAATAATCCGGGAGGGCTGGCAACACGCGTACCCTTACATTAAACCAGTGGCACAACTAGCATCTCTTTGTTAAAGTTAACAACAGCAGATGTGACCATTTTCCCGGCATAGTTACACCTATTTTCTATTGTAAAAAACATTTCCAGGTTAGCTCAACAGAATCAGTTACTAATGCTTGTAAAGTTTTTCACAATACACAATATATTGTTTGTTTCCTTTTGCTTGGGAACAACTTAGTGGGAAATTTGAGCTATTACTTGTGAATGCATCCATTGTGGCAATCAGCAGGGATTGTAAAGTTTCTACATTTTACTTGATATATTTTACTGAAAAAATATATTACACTAAGTAGGAAATACTGAATACTGTACAAATCATGTAATTACTAAAACTCGAAAAGTATCACTTTGAAGCTAATGGTCACAGCAACAACATACAAATCCAACCTGTCTTCCTGTAGTCTGAAAGGTTGGCCTGTTGTGTAAATCGAAGGTTCAGTCATCCATGGAGGAGGCATGAGACTGTGACCCCTCACGTTCTCCTATAACACAAGAATGTATATGCTGCTGAAAGCATCATTAATTGTCAAATCACACAAAGACTATAAACATCACTGGACTTCCCATGAGAAGGACATCCCATGAGAATCCACACAGCAAAGATTTAATGTATTGAGTGCACATTAAAGTCAAAATGTTATGTATTTTTTAATACAGTCAAACCTTGTTGTTTTGCTAGGAAATTATCTGTTGAATAGTTGTATTTAGCATATCATCACTGTGGTTTTACAGTATATGATAAACATAAGCACATTCTGAGATATAATGTTACGAGTTAAAATATCTGTTAAAGTGCCACTTTCAGCAGCTCATTTAATTCCTATAAACGCTCTGCAGAGAAACTCTATTTTTCTTATCAAGTACAGTATCAGACTGTGAAAATTGAGCAATAACATCCTTGAGTGTGCTTTGCCGAGGCAGCAGCAGCCATCTGTGGAGGGAATTAAAGTGAAATACATCTCTCTGCCTGGCTTTTGCACTTCACACACCCATAAAGCACTTCTATGTGATTGTCATCTTTACAGCCTACACATTGTTTAAGGAGATTTTTCATGTGGATGAATAAATCAATGTATAAATATTTGAGATCTGCCTAGCAACAACAATCAAACACAGAAAGCAATGCTGGCAGTAAAAGAACGAGGCTTGTTGTGGGTTCAACAATCAGCAATCCGCATTATGTCGAAACGTCGGTTTACAGTTTAATATGTGTTTATTGGGCACTGATAACTGAACAACTGCACTGTCACCCTGAATTTGTTGATTTTACCAGAAACCTCTCAGTTTTGACACAAGGTGAACAGAACAGGTCAACTTGATGTAGTAGACAAATCAAGTTTACATTAGTAATAATTCATTGATATACATATTTTTTGTCTTCCTTTATATCAGGACTTTAAGAATAATGTGCTCAACACATTTGTTAAAAAAAAAAAACACACGTCATTGTAATTTTCCAATGGACAGTACTGCAAGAACTCAAGAAACAGAGTTACTAGTTTAAAATGTACGTATATGCCACTGAACACTGCCACTGCCCAAATCCAATCACTCCCCACGTGGGTCTTGGTCATGATGCAACAATAACTGTGATAAACATAAACACTAAATCAACCATACAAAACAAAAACCCAGATGACATGAATGGACGCCCAAAATATTAACAGAATATTGTTAAAACACTTCAACTAGGACAGAAACTGTTCAGAACATGTTTTTTTCTCCATTAGCCTATGTATTGCTTCAGCACAGAATAGTTCAAACAACCTCGGCCCTCCCACAAAGAAACTTAACATCCATAGTAATTTTAAACAACTAATTCGATTGATTAATGAATATGTTTTTTTCAACAAAACATGAAAGAATAGTGATCACTAAAAAGTTCAATTACAATTAATTTTAAAATGTGTATAAAAAAACAGCCAGGGCTGAGAAGGTTTTATCATCAGCTTCTGAAAGCATTACATAACAATTAATAAAGTTTTAAAAGTAAGAAGTCTTTAGTGTTTGTGTCTGAAGCTCAAGTTGGTCAGGACTGGCATGTGCTCACACTGAAAGGACCTTTTCATCCATGACAGAATGAATCAGATGCATAATTTGCAGAAAGCTGCTGACAGAAAATCAGTTAGGAAAATATTTGGACATTCATACGCTCCCCCAAACACATCACATGTTAAAAATACAGAAGTTCCTGCACATGCGTGCAAGATGCAGGAGCCAGGGGCCTGGCTGCCCTCTGGTCTCACTCCATCCGCCCCACACGCTCTGTAAATATCCCATCATCCCCAGGTGGTGGAGACACTCGTCAAGGCCAGGAAACTGACCGCACAGACACATGCCTTGCACTGCTAGCCCACCGTCCCCTCCACCTCCCCTCCCACAAACAATACTTTAGATCCCATCCTCAGTCCTAAAGGCACACACCAACCCGATGGCCGACCGTCAGCAGAAGCTGATCTGTCGGCTTAAGGTGGCATAAAATGCCTCTGAACACACTGAAGCGACGCCGTTCTGTACCATTACAGTAGGTGGCGCTAATCGGTATTGTCGCCCAAAAAAATGAAAATGACAGAACATCTTTCTAGACCAAGCAAACACAGAGCACGCTGTTGTCAGTCATTGTTTTAATCAGAGAGAGTTGATAGTAGTCAAGGATCATTGTTGTCATTACTCGCTGAATGGAAGAAAATACGATGGCTGGGGTAATAAGATAATAATATATAATGGGTAATAAGAAGATATTGGCATTGCCAGCTCTGGTTTTCTCGTGGACTGATTCGCTAATCAAGGGCTAGCACTCAAACCAATCAGATTGGTCATTGGGTCCGACTGCCCACTGGCCAATTCAACAAGTCAAATCGGTCAAAATGGAAATGCCAGACTGTCAGACGGCCGATAATCAGGTTGGTGTCAGAGCTTTAAGTTAAACATAGGAGGAAATTCCTGATATATTTCAATTTTACATGTTTCCCATAAAAGCGGCAATTGGGACTCTGTGGGTCATGCTAACATTGCACAACTCTTATCTCTGAGTTTGACTGAAAGTAGAAACAGAAAGTGGCCCCTAGAAAAAATTTAAATTTAAATCGGGTTGCATCATTGGCACTTCATGTGTTCTTTAATTTGGGTTATCATTTTGGTATAAGTCTCAAAGAAATTTAAGAGACATAATGTATTGTACATTTGAAACTCACTGCTGCCATGCAAAGAAAATAAGATCATGAGTTCAAAATTGTTCAAATCTTAAGTGGTTAATTTCTTGGCAGCTAAAGTACATGAATGTAAAACAAAGTAACTCTAACCCTCAATTTTACTGATCCTTACTAATAATTACTATTAGCTCAACCATAACCACAAAGACAACATGTATAATGAATATGAAGCAGCATAGACATTTTGAAAATATATCACATCGGGGCCCCATGTACCAAAGCTCAGGCCTTACCACCCGGGGCCCGGGGTTTGATTCCGACCTGTGGCCCTGCTGCTTTTCTTACCCCTCTCTCTCCCCCTTTCCTGTCTACAGCTGTCCCATCGAATAAATGCCTAATAATCTTAAAAAAAGAAAGAAAATCTATCACATCATGGAAGGAATTTAATTAAAAAACATGAAATTAAAAGTTACTACAGTTATTACAGTACATTGAAAATATACCATTTAACCTGGAATGTAATCAACTTATTTTAATCTTGCACAGGAATTGTAAAACTAGATCAAGCTGTAAAAAAGAAAATCCAGCATAAAGAAAAGCATACAGATACAGCTATTGCTGAAAAAAATGCATTGGAGAAAGAAGTACCAATTATTCAGTTTAAAAATCTCGAAGCTTAAAAATGGCACATTTGTATTTTACATGACTTTTCTGTTTTATATGGGCTGCTGACAGGGATACAAGAAAAGGATTGATGCCTAAGATACAAACATTTGTAGAACATTTAGTGGAAAAGTCTGTTTTTTACTTTATGCAGTGGGATTGCATACAGTAAGGCTGCCATGGTCCATAAACATAAATCAGCACAGCTTTTCTGAGAAAGGATTAATATGGTCTGGTTACAGCAGAGGCCTCTGAGGATTAGCCTTACTCTAGAAGCATCTTTCAAGATGATGCAACAGGTCAGTAGTCAGAGATTGTTGGGGATCTTAGCTCCACTAAGATAAAGGCCCGGTGTGAATTGAAAGACATCTGGTTTCAAATAATTTTAAGTTGACATTTTCTGCTGATTGTAAAGAGATTTTAAATTGCTTTCTTACAGAAGCTCATTGGCTCTTAGCCCTTATAAGAGACACCCCTAAAGCAATGCATCACAGTCATTTTAACGCTTAAAAGACTCTGAGGAAAAGAAAACTGTTCACAGTGGAACTGGGACTGGAAGAAATGAACCAGAAACCCACTCTTCAGCTACAATAGTACACTATGTGTATGTGTGCAGTACTGTATGTGGATGTGGATGTGTGTGTTTGTGTTGTGCATGCACATGTGCATGTGTGGGCCCTTGTCCGCTTCATGCAATCTATAAATTGCTACTATTTATGCAGACCAGAAAACAATAGATTTAACATGTTTGCATATGTTGAGATAATTCCATAGTGAATGTAAAGGCCTAATGGCCTGAGTTGAAATCACTGAAGTATTTGAAACTGAGAATTGATAGTAATAGTTAGTGACACAGTTGCTGGCAAGGTTTGAGCTCTTGGGTTACAAAAAACAATGTTTAAAACACAGAACTCTGAATCTTTAACCACTGTAACCTTGTGCAAATGGACTGCAAACATGCAAGATATGCATCACAGAGATACTGAACAAATTCTCTGATCTGTGGATGAAATGGCCAGTTCAGCTATTAACAAAACAGGCAACATTTATGTGCTATTAGGACCATTTATTTTCAAACAGATGGAAACAACAAGCTGATTAGTTTGACATTACACCGCCCTCATTTCAATCTACAGTGTAGAGCCTGTTTGCATGTAAGGCCAAACTTAGAGGAAAATATTCTTGTTTTAGATTGGATAATAACATTGCAAATCTGATAAATTCAATCTCACTCATAGCCTATTAGATCCGGTGAATTTAACACTGAATAATGGTCATTTAGTATTGACCAGCAGATTAGGGTGCATTCAAAGGTTGTACATAATAGTTTAAAGGATGGGTCCCAACTTATTTTCCTTTACACAGACTGTATTTTGTGGACATGTTGCTGTTTTGAATAATAAGAAAATAATCAAATAGTCAAAATGACTTCTAATTTTATTTAACTTAAATGTCATTTTAAAACTGTTATAAAAATTATTTTATACTACCTACTTACCTAGAAACTAACAAAAAAGTGTAAGCAAATGCCAGTTTCGCATATGTGTGTATCTCTGTGTGTTGCTGTAGTCATAAGAATTCCTGAGGGATAATCCCATAATTAGAGCAGATAGCACAGGAAGTTTATTCAGGTGGGCTTTTTAAACAGGCCTGTCTACCTACTCTACTGTATGAGAGAGAAGCACAAAAGCCTCAAAATGAGAGACTGTTTAGGTGCTTTCTGCTGGTACAAAACCGTCTGATTATGTACAAGAATCCAATCATAGAAATTGTGTTTCTGCTGGTTGAAATCTGTCTGTCATTGTAACTGGTTGCAAATGTTAAAGGTGTATTTATGCATCACTAAAACCAGTTGTTTGGATTTAAGCATTTGATAACCGCTTCTGGAAATTGATTTAATTAGAGACTAATTTGTAAATGATATGCAAACATAAACTAAAACCTGTGGAACTACAGAGATGTTTTTTTGGGGCTCTCAATATCTAGATTTATTTAGTAATGTACTTGACGAGCTTTGCTTTCAGCTGTTTTATGTGAGCATCACATACAAAAATGGTACTCACAAGATAAATAAGAAAACATCTGGCTTGTGCTAAATCTACAACAAATCAAGGCAGCACTTTTGGACACCCAAAACTCTGGGTCAAAGACAGGAAGCAGATGGCCTTCCTTCGCTCTCCATGTGGGATCATACACCCTCCATAAGCTCATTAACACCTACGATACAGTAGCTTGCACATCTTTTATTCAATCATCACTGTTGTCTTTCTTGTCGATCACAAACAAAGTCACATCGACGCTGCATAAATCCATCAGTTGTGAATTGCCAAGAATAGTGTGAAAACCCCAGTTGAAACCATGCGGTTTTAAACTGCCTCCTCCTCGCCATGTTTTTGGAATCACTTCCAGCTGCTCCACAGCCACTAATGGCACCTTAGGCCCACACAGCCGTTTTAACGCTGGCCAAGTCTTAGCCCCCTCCTGCCCGCTGGAAGCTAAGGAGATTTTCAACTACTGTTGAACAAATGATTTTAGCCCATATTACGAGCAATAAAAAAAACTCCCTGTCGAGTGTCCTGTACAAAACATTCATGCACATGATCAGATTCTAGTATTCATGTATTTCACACTAGTTTGAAATGAACAGTTTATTTTGAAATTGAGGGTACTTCTAAGGAATTCTATGAAGACATGTAGGCCTAATCAAAATAAATAATTTTCTTTTCTGATATGTACAACTTCTGCCAGTCTTAAAATACTGTCCAAAAGATGTTCAGTCAGTTACCAATGGCTAGACATTAACTGTTTACCTATATATGTCCAGTATTCTGGCAGTTGGAGAAGCAATTAAAGCAGTGAAAGGATACTTTCAAAAGAATAATCTCAGTGGTGATCAAAGCAAGATACTGCAGTTTGAGGGACAACCTCAGTAACCATTATGCAAAATAACACATCCCAAACACAATGTGGAGGATTAGAAACAGCCTGGGGGAAATATGGCACGGACATTTGTTTTCAACCTTTGACCCCACAAACCGCTGTTGATATAGAAACAGCAAAAGTTAAGTTAATGTATTGTGTAGAGGGTCTGTAACATACACAAACACTCAGCCCTCAAACGTGAAAAAATGAAACTAGTGACAGAAACATAGAAACTTGTACTATGTAAAACAATCCAGTTTAAAGCTTTAAAATATGCAGTGTTTTGGAAGATGTAGTTTGCGGTAGTGTTGTGTTGAATTGCATAATTGCAGAAAGATGTTAATATTTGTACTTAAATGGGATCTCATTCTTAAACTAAAATTATAAAAGGGAGGATTGTGCGCGTATAGTATGCATCAAGTCCTCCGAACCATGCAATGATATAAGTGTGTATTCCTACCCTCTAATCCCACCCATAGGAGCAATTCCATCCTCATATCTAAACAGGAAAACTAAATTGTTGCCGTCTAAAACACTTCATTAACATTTTGAAACAGTTGCATGCACTTTGGTTATGTCTAGGCACCAAGCCTACTTAGTTAAGTTTAGAATAAGATCCCGGTTTGAGTTAAAATCATCTGTCATGTTTGATAACTTCTGGTTGCACACGTGACGCAGGACTGTCTCATGTTGTAGTCATTTTGTATTAGCGTTACATTAGTACCCAGGACTCCCAAAAAGTTACATGCTTTTGTTTGTTGAAGGCCATTTATCAAGAGTGTTATTATACTGTTACGGTTAATCATATTACTCAGTCCCCTTTTTTGTGTTGTATTTTTTCTTTTCTGATATGTACAACTTCTGCTAATCTTAAAATCTACTGCCCAAAAGATCTTTGGTCAGTTAACAATGGCTAGACATTGACTGTTTACCTTAAGTGAAGTAGTATTACTAAGTGAAGTTATAATGTTGGTTCCTTAAGCAAAAGTTGAATGTATTAATCCATTATATTATATTGTTACAGTTATTATGGTGGTTACTCAATGAAACCTGTGTGTATTAGTTAAACCTGCGCATGTGAGGCTAGAAATGCATGTGTGCATACATTTGTGTATGTATTCATGTGCATGTGTCAAATGACTGCCTATGAACCATGCTGGCTGGTCAGATGGCCAATTAGTGCTTGAACCTTTTTGTTCGAGCTCGAGAAAAGGGGCAGGGCACATCTGGTGTCAATACATCTTAATAACTTATTGTAATTCTCCTTTTCCTAGACTGAACATTTTGGGACAGAGGCCCATTTAAAAACTTGTCAAGCGGTGTGAGTGTACCAGTTTGAATAGAGCCAGATTGCCATCACTAGATCAGCAAGGGTACTGCAGGAGAGACAAATTACCATTTTCCATTTTAGTATTCAGCAAGGCAGAAAAGCTGTGACCTGACTTTAAATTGTAGTTAGACTCACATATTTTGTGGAAGTAAAGAGAGCCATTTTAATTATGTAATCAGTGAGACAAATATAAATAAAAAGGGATTTATGCATTTAAACACATATTGGCACATGCACAATTCATTTATTTTATTGTGGATATTAACCAGGCCCAAAACAAGCCAATCATTCATACAGTGTGCTGAGTGTTTGTTAACAAAGATTATATAATTACATTTATTTATACTTTTTAACTCACCCCTAAAAAGAGAGGGAAACCTGCACACCATTGTTGGAAATGAATGCTGCCTGTGTACAGTCATGTTTGTGGCTTATTTTCCTTTAAACGTTGTTTCAGTGTATATCATGCCTTTGAGTTGCCTTTGTGTCCTGTGCTTGATGAAAGTAACAACAAGTTGTGGTGTTACAGTTTGGCCTCAAGGTCCAATTTCCTGCATTCTGCCTGTCTTATGCATTCCTGTAACAAGAACAATAAAACTAAGGTTCATTCCCGATCACAATGTTCCCAGCATTTGTTTGGTTTCTGTGGGGTGTTAAAGTGATGCTTTGACAATGCCATTCATTTTTGCAAGGAGCACAGCATTTTCTTTGCACAGATCATTATTTCCTTCATAGAAAACAAACTTAGCGACAAAAAGCCAGAGTCAAATTCCCTGTTTGTGTTCACACTTACTTGGCCATTAAGCTGATTCTTTATCAAGGTTAACTTTAACAGATGTTTGCAGGGAAAAGAAAAAAATGTTCCGTCAGTGAAAGCCTTTGGAATTTCAAGGTCCATGGAAAATTAAGAATAAAATGTCAAATACACAAAAGGAGTTTTTCTTTGTAAGATCCTGTGTCTTATTTAATAGTTAGAAAACAATAGGGAAGGGATTGGAGGATACAGTCTTTAGGGAGCTTAGAGAGTAAATCTATCCACCATGCAATTTACTGATCGGGGTTTTGGCTGGCCAATATGTTATGAAATTAGACAAATGTCTTCTTCTGTCAAACATACTGATTTTAGGCAACCAAAACTATATAGTTTGTATGTTCTAACGAATGTGTCTTGGATATGACAGAGCATAATGTATCAATTTCAACAGTCCTGGCAAAAACCAAATGAGCCATTTATAGTATCAAAGCAAAAACCAAATATTGACGTCAAAGATGCAAAAATTGGCGGAAGCCAATGGTAAAGCCTGGGCAGAAATGAAAGTGGTTAACACATGAGCAGAAAAGAATAAAAAATAGTCATTCTGTTACACTCTATTACAGGCTCCTGCCAAGCCCTTTAGGGCAGACCACAGGGAGGAGTTCCCTAGAGGACAGATTACCTCATGCTGTCCCCTTTCTGTGACAGCAAGCATGCCATCATCCCCTGGCACCCTCCATCTTTCTTAAGATGATGTGAATGTTAGAAAAGCTGAGGTCTCTGGGATCAGACAGGCATCCAAAGTCTTGCTTCAGACCGCTGAGTAAGTGGCAGTTTCCTTGGCAAAAGCAGTCCAAATGCTATTCCAGTAAGTGTTACTGTGTCCTTGCGGGTGTCAGATCCCGTGGCCTAAAATCACCCTCTGACTGCAGCATGGAGTGTTAATCAGTGTGTTGGTGAAAATACAGTATACACATTTCTGATCATAGGCACACATGTGCTCTCTCAATGTGTCGTAATTTAACCTTCCCTCTAAAATATTGTATTAGTATTTTTTCAGGCTACTAGCCTGTACAGTAGGACTATATGCTAAATGCTATTTATAGTCATAAATAGCACTGCATTGGATGTTAGACTAACAAACTAAGGGCTACGGACCACAACCTACACAAAATAAAGCTCAAGTTGCTGCTACTGTGAGCTCAGCCAGTGCAGTAGATAATATGGCTGGCCATTCCAAAACCACAAGTTTTAGCCATATTACAAAAATCCGCTGAAAACCCAGAGCTCCTTGTGGCTGACACAGAGGAAGTCAAGTTGGCTTTCCCAATAGCCGGAAACACAGCTTACTGACTATATTATTTATAGGGGACATACAGGGTGACACAAGCCTTCCCGTTGCTCTCTGCTGGTCGACTCAGACCAAGACTATAATACCTTCACTTTTAGAAGCAGAATTTGGCTGACATATTGGTTCACTATATCACTATATTGAGACCCTGAGGAGCTGCAGCGCTGACAGACTCACAGAAACGAGACAGAGTGATACAGGGCTTCCTCCCCTTTGAGAATAATCGCACCACCCTACCATTAGGATACACATATACAGACATTCTCCCTGCAGCTGTTGAACATGTGCATTTTCATGCAGCTCAGCTAAATGCGTGGAGACGGTGACACATTCACACCTGTTAGAACCGGCAGCATGGCAAACTCTGACTGACAACTTCCCTTTGGCCATCATCACCTCTCAATCGCAGAAGAACTGTCCAAGCAAACAGTCCATCAGCAGCACGTCGGAAGGCTCTGCCGTACAGCATTAGTATCAACAACCTTCTACATCTCTGCTAGACAAAGGGGCTAAAAAAACAAGTAAAAAATGTCTTTTTTGTTTGTTAATAGAAGCTCGCTTACCGGAATATGAGACACCGGTTGGGAATCACTAAGTGTGTGCCCTATTGGACACAAATTACTGCTGTTTTGTGATACTGTGTGTGAGTGTGTATGTGTGTGTGTGTGTGTTTGTGTGTGTGTGTAAAAAATTGCAAAAGGAGGCATGCAGTTATGTTTATTTTATTAGCTCCATAATATTTTTATTTTTTTATTTATCTAATATATTTTGCACAAACAAAAATATTAGTTAAAAGTTTTAGGAAGACGTATGACATTAAAAAAGACATATCTTTCATGTTTTTTATGTGTGTTCTACATTTTTAAGGCTAGCAATTCTCAGTGTTGGTGTTTATTAAATGAACAATTCAAAGGTCTGTGATCACTGTCAAAAAGTCGATTTTCAATTTGCCATAGCTTAAAAATAGCCACAAAATCCCTTTTTCGTTGTTCATAACAGAGCCATACATATGTAAACTTTGTTTGTTTTCATGGGTGTTGCAGAAACAGAGAAGATTATTTAATGTGCTGGGAGCAATGGTTCCTGTCAGCGATAAGAAGTGAGGAGATACATTGTCTGTTATCATGGATAAAGATCCTAAGGAGAGCAGAGAGAGAAGATGTATAGGTATGGATAAGTATAAATCTTCAATAGCTCCTCTGAACTTAGAAGAGCGTCCCAAATGGGAACAGTCTGTTGAAATATTAAAATCTCATGGTTCTTTATTCAACTGACAGATTTACATGTTTGCAAGGTAGAAACAGATCAACAGAATATCCTTTTTCAGCACCTAGGACATAAATCCTATAAGCTTGAGAAGATGACACAGTCTCTAAATGCGACAGGTGATTAAATGGCAGCTCTTGCTCTGTAGTGAGGGAGACAGCATGTTAAACACCTCTCTGCCATGAACTCTGATCCCTCATTGTCTGCTTATCTGCACTATAGACCTAGAGATGGATGAGTCTAAAGGGAGGATGAAGCCTGTGTGGTAAAGTCATCACTGTGATGTAAAGCAGGCGCACGCTGAGGCTTCTCCAAGCAAGTCCAAGTCCAAAATGAAATGAAATACTTATTTGATTTTTGTTTCACTTTCCCCCCAAGCAGTCCCGTTCCCTTCCATCCTGCCCATTACCAGATTTATTAATGTTATTCTTGAGATCATCTGCACAACGTATGTCAGAGATTTACATGGCTGACAAGATTTTGGTCCTATGTCAAGGTATGACATAGTAAGCCTGACTCAGAGAACTGCTGAGTCCTTGGTTTGACCCAGAAGATTGCAAAGGATCTACTGATGTGTCTGAACGTCTTAAATGATAAACTGCTCGTCTCCTCCCTGCACTATTATCCTGAATATGTTGACTTTACTAGAAATTTGCGTGGAAACCCGTTGCCTTGACTTAACTTAACAAGTCAAGTTTTATTAACACTGAGTGATAAGTTGATGCAGTAGACAAATCAAGTTTACATTAGTAGTGATTACTACAAATCATTAATTAACATAATGTATTTTTTAAAGCTAAAGAGCTTTAGTGCATAACTTTTTTTATATTAATGAACGTCCGTTACATTCAAGCCATTAACAAATAAGTTGATACAAAGCTAGTTATGACTATAGGCACCACAAAACTTTCTCTGTATTTCTCAGTATGGCTGTTTGGAAAATGGTTTCATCTGGCGACTTCCGCATGCATGAAATCGAGTAAAGATAATTACCTAATATTATGTTTTATTAATCTTTTTTAGCTACTAGCAACTGCGTGAAGGAGGGATAGGGGTGGTAAAACTACGCACTATAGTGTTGAACATGCAAAGAAACTATATACATATACATATATACGATATTATATACAGTATATATATATATACATATATATATATATATATATATATATATATATATATATATATATATATATATATACATACATACTATATAATATAGAACATTGTGTTACTTATCACACTTTAACTAGGACAGAAACTGTATATTCTTCCCATGAGCCTTTGCATCGCTTCAGTTCAAATGACCCCGCCCCTCCCATACAAAAACTTCTATCTCTGCTTAATATGGCTTGTGCACTACATTCTTAAGGTGATGGTTACAAACAATTAATGTGATTTAGTAATGAATGTTTTTTTAACAAAACATAAAAGAATAAGTAGTGACCACTTAAACGTTTAATTAAAACTAAATCTGTGTTTACAGTGTGTGGAATCTTTAACTTGTTTTCAAAGTGGTGCATGCAAAATTGACAGCCAATATATGTACATATCCAGTGATAGACCTTTTTTTGTTAATCACAACCAATAATATAGAACCTTAACTACCAAATCTTGTATAGATATTATAGAAGTTTTCTGCCTTTTGTCCCAGCAAATTATCCCCAACAACCACTTGAAACATTGAATGAAAGTAGATCAATATTTGCTTAAAATGGACCTATTATATAGCAATTTCAAGGTCATAATTGAACATGTGTACATGATTTAATGTTCAAAAAACATCTATCTGTCTCATACTGCCCATGGCTGCTGCACCTGTATTCACCCTCTGTATGAGACGTTCTGTTGGAGTGCCTGTCTCTTTAGGCTACAAACGTTCTAAGAGCTGAACACCCTGAGACTTTAAAAGACATCTTTCTCACATGCACAGGTTCTGCTGCCCGTCAGAAGCAGTGCTGTGGGCAGCGCTTTTTCGTTTTTCACTTGATTTATGGGGAATTAACAACTGGCATTATAAACACTCAACCATCCTGTATGCAAATAGAAATGATGTACGTGTGTATTCGCATATAGAGCGGGGATGTACAATCCGATCATAAGTGGTCAATGAGGACGCATTTGGAGAAACATTCTACAGAGATTTGAAAACACACATTGGATCATTCAGATCAGATTTTAATACCAGGTCGGAGCAGGTCCTAAGACTGACGGCAACAGAGTATATAGAAGGACTTTCTACCATGAAAAATCACCAATAAAGGCTTTTAAACCAAATAATACACAACCGGACATATTCCAGCAGTAATGTGACCAGGAATTGAGGAGAATTGACCAACATTGGCTGTCAAGATTCCAGCTACGTGGTGTTAGCACACAGCCACTGTTGTTAGCAGTTTACACACTAATAGAATATAGCAGCACTTTCTACTGTCAAATGGCAGATAAAGGCTTTTAAGCCAAAAACTACACAACCGGGAAAGTTACACTCCAGTCCTGTCTACCTGGAGCAGATGACCAATCATAAAAGTCCGGAGTTACGCAACATTTAGTCAAGAGTAGAAAAAACTGTTGAAACCGGAGTGCTCAGAACAGTTGGAAATCTGAATGTTTTAGCTGATGGGGATTTCTCTGAAATGTTTACCTCATTATTTGAAGTTTCTTATGACAATATTTTTTGGCAAATTTTGAAAATATTTGCACATTTGTTTTTAACCTGCGTGCATAGGCTCGAATAAATCAAACAACAGCAATCCCTATTTAATACCCCTTCGGAGTTGCTTCTTTTGCTTAAACAACAAATGGTCTTCCACAAGCTGAGCTGACCTTGGTTATGTCACAGTTAGGAGACAGTTGTGTGATATCTGCGTGGGCGAGAGGCAATCCAAGGCTATCACCTGTGCCTCCTCTATTGCTGCTCATCCGCTCCCCCTTAAGGAGTTTAACAGTTTGCATAGAGCACAACTGATAAAGTCCCTTCAATTAGTCAGGGGGGGTAAAGACATAGACTACAATATGACCTACGTTTCCGTTGTCTTTGAGATAATAATTCACAGCTATCATGCACACTGTGGAGTATGAGGCTGTACTAATTGCCATGTACTCCAACTTTATGTATGGTATCTTCTGTTTTCATGAGCTCATGGAGGTTATCCAACGCAGAACCTCTCTAGCTGAGCCTGAGACCCTGAGGTCAAGAGGCAAACATAATCCTTCCTCCCCTTTCTGAACAGTGTGAGTGTATTGTGACATCTCAAAGTTGTTCTCCTGCTGTGTCATAGTGCTAAGAGAACCATGTCATGTTACAACACAGTCAGCAGCACAACTACTCTCACCAATTCAATTCTTCAATTATCATGATTTTAAAAGTGCAAAGAGTGCAAACCCTCATTGAGTATATTGGTTAATGGGCCCAGCTGGTTGTGGCCAGTCATTCAGCCATTAGTCCTTTGTTGGCTAACAGCTCACATCACCGGCTGTGCTATCAGCCAAGCCAACTATCTGATGGTTGTGGAATACTGATGCTCAGCTGTGGGGCCCTGTAAGGGTGAAAGTCTTGCCTCTTAACCCTTGTGTTGTCTTCCCGTCAAAATTGAAAATCAACACTTTTGTTGAAACTTTTAATCAAAGTTTTTACGTTTTTCTTCTGTTTTTGTGGCTTTTTTCAGCACTTTTGACGTTTTTTTTTCAATGTTTGCCCCTTTTTCGACGTTTGCAACACTATGTAACACTAACTTATTAACTTTACTTTTACAGTTATTTTGGGAATTTATGATCAAGAAACCTAATTTATAGGAAATTACACCTAATGTAGAAGTTAGAAAAGCAGAAATTAGGAATTATTTAGACTAACATTAAAGGAAAATATGTTGATGGATAATCACAGACTGGAATATTTCAATTTGTACTCAATACTATTTCAAAACCACTTCAATTGTTTTTTCAAATGCTATAAAATTGAATAAGACACCCCAAAATTAATGAGAGTAGAGATTTGTACTTGCCAAAGAGCGTTGTGTGGAATCAATCATGTTATTATAGGAAAAAAAACATTGATATAGGAAAATGTGTCAGTTTGACCAAAGGACAACATGAGGGTTAAAAACTTAAATGCTCTTTTTTGTGCCAGTCCCTTTTGTTTTGAGACCAAAGTGAAATAAATTGTCGGTGAACTGGGTGGAATAAGTTGAAGCTTACACATATTTTAGTGTTTTTTTCAAACTATGCGTTTGATCTGTTTCAATTACTTTGTCGTGTCATGACGGATCAAAGGCTATAACCATCAACATTACTACATTCACATTAAACATCAAATTGTTTTGTTGTAGTCTTCACACTATCTTACTGAGTATGAACTTTCACAAGAAACACATTTCTTTCTCTGATGGTTTAATGTAATGCAAGCAAACAGTGGCCCCATCAGGCCAATGAATTCTGCAAGTCACATTAAAAAAGAAAGGTAGATCTGCATTATTTTAGATACTGAATGTTCAAACAACATTCATTTTAGTCAGTATGCTCATTAATAACTTTTAATTACATGTGACCTTCTTGTTATCACCAGCTAAGTATCATGTAACTCAAGATACATTGTAATTAGTCTGTATTGTTTGTGCAAGCTTTGTGTATACAGTTTGGAAATCCATCCTACGGAGCATAACACAGTAGAGTAAACAGTCTATTTTTCAAAGCCACGAGCACTTCAAGAGGATATTTATAAATGGTCCAATTCAGATATTTCATGTGTTTCATTATAAACTGAAGTTTTTTAAAACCCCAAAACCTTTTTCAATCTTGATTTGCCTGGAAATATTGCTGCTGTCGACAAAAGAAAAATATACATGTTTCATTTTGGAAATCAGAGACAGAACATGAGCAAGCTGCCAGTGAGCAGCAGTTATAACCAAATGACGGCTCCTGGCAGGAAATGACATGCATGTCGTTCCTGGGCATCACAGGGTAGTACTGACTTGCCCAAAATAGGCCCTGCCAGTAACAACAATATTACACACAGATCTCTCTATGTGTGCGTAGGTTAAAAAAGCAGGGACTGGCAGCCGTTCCTTCCTCTCATTATTTTCATCTACTTCCCCTTCTAGAAATACCCCAATCGTCTGAAGCCATCTCTAATAGCCAAGACAACCAAGAAATCACAGGCTGATCCTCCATAAGAGCTCCAGCTTAAACTGAATGCTGGCTAAACAGAAATGGACGGATGATCTCAAGACATATGGGGTGTCACAGTTGGAGGCAATAAGGCCCATAATGAGATGTGTATACTCTCTGATTGGCCAAAAAAGTATTGCTCTTTAGGTCTACAACAGAGATTGGATTTTTACCTAAAATGCATGCAATGTTGGAGTCTCCTTTACAGTCACAGGTTAGCCTGATGTCATGTCGTAAAGAGCTGCTAGCTAACGTGATATTGTGGGTTTGTACTGAGTTTGTACATATTCTGCACATTTAAAACACTTTCTGTCACTTCACAAATTACTCACTACTTAAAAATGCTAAGAAAGAATGCTCAAAAAGAAAAACTGGCCAGCACCAAACAGCAGACGGACACGGTTGACAAGTCACGCATAAGTACCAGTTATATAGCCAGAAATTTCCTTGGGGAGTTGGTGGAGACCAAAACAAAGCTAAAAGAGGGTAAATATTGGACTTACATTCATCATGTGGACACAAACACTACTCCAAAAGAACACATATTGCTCTGTACCTCTTTATATCTGCTAGACGTGCAAATAGGCAATTGTTTCCTAACATGTTTGCCGTTTAAACTTAAAAGGTGATTAAGTTGAATTTACAACTTGTTTACACTGCCCCAAAGTGCCCCAAAATAACCTTATTTCCAGTTTAACGTTACCTTTTACCATTTGAGCCTTTTGATTAAATAATATTGGGAAACTTGAGGTTAGTAGCTCATGTGTCTTCCCTTTAACACAGATGATTAATTTCTTTTATCTCCTTTATTGTGTGTTTCTCATACCTTATTCAGTTTGACTGATTTATGAGTCTATGGTTTATGGCGTTCTGTTTAACTGAAGTCATTAATACACTTATCTTTGACATTGCCGACCTTTGGGGGTTACTGCAGACAAGGCTGCGGCTCACGAGGGGCTGGATTCATTTATTTAAACTGTGACCACCCCTCACGTGCAACACTTAGTGTGTGTTGTGGATGGTTTCACATTTCACTATAGCAATGCATGCACTCAACACAAGGACAAATATACAGCCAAGTGTTGCTCCACCGCATTGGAGTTCTTAATGGCTACATTGCTTATTTTGCTCCACTGCTGAAGAGAACATACAGTTTTCGGGGTTCATGCAGAAACCCACCTCAGCAAGGCCTAGTTATCGGCTCAAGGTTGCCCTGCTTTGTCTGCTGCCACTGTACACCGTTCAAGAATCCATATCTGTGGAATTATAATTGAAGATAAATATTATCAAGTGCAATTGGAGAGGGTGTTGTGTATTTGTGCTGGGGCCAAGAAGAGAGGCATTGCGAAACTGAACACCCACTTGAGCCCTGACCACAGGAGAGCTTAGTTGGAGGCAGAGGAACCATCTTCCTCTGTGAACTGCCATAGGCAACAGGGAATACCAAGGTGAAAGGTCAGGGTAGAAAGTGACGTAATTTTCCTGGCTAAGACTGCAGACCATTGGCTACAGCTAACACAACTCTGAAGAATGAAAAAGCCAATGTTCAAAACATGAAGGCTGTGGGTTACTTTCACCCGGGACGCACTGTTCCTCAGAGTCGCTTGGCATTATGATGTTCGGACTCTTCTTCAAGTCTCTTTCATCACCAGGTGGAGAAAAACAACCCATAATCCAAGTTCTCTAATCTTGTACAGGATAACTGTCAGCACCTCCATACACTGTGGAAGGCTTCTCCAGCTTGTTACAACACTGGCACCAGTAGTAATCACTCTAATCCTTTGGTATCCATGGTAAACAAAACCTCTTGCACAGTCATTATCTATTCACAGCCAAAGGCCGTCAGATAACAAAGCACATCAGGGAGAAGAGGATGAATGAAAGGGAGATGCAAGAAAGCTAAAGAGAAAGTAAGAAAGAAGAGTGAGAGAAAACAAACTCAGAAAAGACAAGGGGACAAAGAGGAGAGAGAGAGAGAGAACAGTATTTAATTGTATTACATAACAGTCTTTGCTTTGTGCCAGGCAGCAACTGTTTTCTCTCTTTCAAAGGAGAGAGTTGTGTTGTAAAAGCTCCAGGCATTTCTCAGCCTTGATGTAAACTGACACTCTGTTGTTTGATTTGTGTTACAAAATCCAAACCCCTCCAATAATTAAACTATTTCCAATTTCTGGAAATCTTACGTAACAACAATTTAGTGGCATTTATGACTAAAACCTTAAATGAACAAAGATGGCAAGCAATTTTTTAGGGACAAACGTGCACACATAATCAGAGTGAATAGGCAAAACCTGGGTGGGAACCATACAGGCCTGCAAAGTCCCCCACAGCAACATTTGGACTAGTCTATATTGATGAGGTTTCATTTACGGGACAGTTAATGTGCCACCGGAGGTTCCGCCTAATGTCCCTCATCTTCTGCTTTCTTTTGTGTTGGCATTCTAAACTCGAAAACATCCTCCAAGGTAAAACTGACAATCAAATTATATGAGTAAATTACTCATCACACACTCGACAGCCATTTTAATTCCAGAGCTCGCGCCTCCATGCTATAGACAGTTAAAGAAATGAGCAATGTATCACCTTAGATTTCCATGGAGACCAGGGAAGGCTATTAGAAGCACTTTTCCAATGGTGGCTGAGTGTTACTGCGTAGCCTCCAACTGAGCTTGACGACGTAGATGTGATGTGAGCAACCTGTCTGAAAGTTGTAAGTCTTCTGGTAGCTGTGCAAGAGAAATCTCAATCATTCCCAATCTTGCAGAGTTGGAGAGAGTAGGTGTATGTTAGGAGATAACATGGCACAGGCTAATATATTGGTAACTAAAATGCTAGTTAACATTAGTAATTAAACTTAAACAGCTAATAAAAGCCAAAACTGACGGCAAGCTTCTCCTTTAGGCTACTGTTTAGGTAATTTGTCTACTATGCGAAAGTCACGTGGTTATGACAGGCCTATTTTTACAAAAACGTCTGCTACGGAGCCATAACTTGAGATAAAAGGTAATGGAGCTTGTTATACATTGTTGTTTCTTTCCAGTAAACAATGGACAAACTGAGTCTTTAAATGCAGATGTAAAGCTAATCGCTATCAAAGTGGCACCAAAATTAATGGGCGTCAATGGGATGCTAATGGCGAGGGATGGCTTGTTAGCAACAAAATGGCTCCATAGGAAGTACGCTTTCCAGAGGTTGGCTTACCACCTTGCTCCCTACGTGCACGTTCCACAAAAACAAGTAGCTTCTCGTGGCTATTTTCAAAGTCAACGTTGCTTCATAAAGTGATTAGCACCGCCCAAGACATTGTGATTATGATTGGTTTAAAGAAATGCCAATAAACCAAAGCTGCTTTTTCTCCCATCCAGGAATGTTGGTTGTTCTAGCCAGACCTTTCTTGGCAGTGCTGTGCAGACAGGTCTGGCAACATGAGACTAGCAATGCAAGCATTTGGACATGCTTTCCAATTGCCAGAAAAATCATGTTGCCCTGGGGGGTGTCTGTTGCAGAGAACCCCAGGCAGATGAGGTGATAATTACAGGAACTGCAGGAACTGCAGAAAAGTAGCAGAATGATGAGCATCTGTACCAGCCTAGCTTAGCAGTTAGCTAGTGTTGCAAGGGGAAAGGTTTGGAGAGGACGTATTTTCAGCCAGTTGTTCTTTATATAGTAGTCTGCTTGTTGGATATGAAATAAAGACAAGTTAACAAATTTGTGTATTTTCATGAGACAATACCTCTCGCAGGAATATTTTCAGAAACAACTGCACACATGTAGGCTATCTGAAGTGATGGTAGGAACATTAGCCAAGAATTCAGCTCTTGATCACTGGCACCTGATAGCAAACATAACCACCTGAAGGAACAAGACACTGGTTGTAGAGCACAGCATGAAACCATTCCGTAACATTAGACTATTTGTTTCCCAGACTTGTGACAAAACTCCAAATTCTTTTCTCACAAAAAAGGGCTACATAAATGAGCAATTCTGGCTTGTGTCCAGTGTCTTTTTTCACATCAGCTTTTCCCCCCAAACAAAAGTCAGTAAGAGCAGCAGGAGATTCTTACAAAGTAGGCTAAGTGTATCTCACTACCTGACACATAACCCTGTCTTGCCATTGCTTCTTATTATTTGGGAAATGCTAGACATATTTCTGGACTTCTCAAAAACGCTCTCATCTTACCATAACAATCTGATTCAATATGTGGTTTTATTGTTATGGAGCTCAAAGGCTAAGCTGTCTGCCTGTAGCAGACAGTTTGGTATTGAAATTCAAGCTGTAGTTATGAATTGGGTACAGTTAAGATTTCTCCACCCAAGGTGAGTTTTGCAGCAGGCTCGACCTCGACTAGGGCCTTATGCAAAAACAGCTATTTTCCAATGAAGAAAGCCCATCATTTTGTAGGTAACTGCTAACTGCAAACATTAGACAGACAGGAGAAGCAAGTTCAGAATATGCAGTTTATGATCTCTCTGTAGCCTACTCTGCCTGTTTTCTGCCATCTATCTGCATGTACATCTTACAATTGTGTTGCTGGGAAACCTGTTAATGCGGATGACAAAAAATGTACTTCTACATCTTGAAAGGCTGTGCCTCTTATAATCCCATGTGGTATGTTCCCACTTAACAAGTAATTGTATTTTCTCTTCACGTATTTAATAGAACAACATGGCAGCAGTGCCCTTAATTTCTTCCTTGTGCTTGGAGGACAACCTAAGTGTTGAGTGCAAAGAGAAGTGCACACAATTAGCTAATATAATTCACAGATGTGCTCACTGAGTTGTTTTTTTCTCTCTCTTCCTTTCTCTCTCCGTCATCCCAGCATTTCAAACAGGCTGAGCAACCTGAGAGTTTGGACACGCTCTCTGCTCTCACCCCACTGTGACCTACTGGCACATACATTTCAGATGACGTAGTAATTAAAATACACTAATTTGATAATAATGCAATAACAGCAGCACCCTGAAGGGCTAATTTAAAGAAAACATTTTCCCAGACCGCCAGTAAAGCATCTGTAATGTCGCACAGAAAATACAGTAGCCTGTTGGTGTGCTTCTTGAGGTCTCAG
This sequence comes from Etheostoma spectabile, assembly GCF_008692095.1. Lineage (NCBI taxonomy): Eukaryota > Metazoa > Chordata > Actinopteri > Perciformes > Percidae > Etheostoma > Etheostoma spectabile. Next base: position 9,682,998 of record NC_045747.1, read on the forward strand.
GAGTATTTAAGGGTACTGATTTCACACCACAATCATTAAAATCTAAGCTCCCTTTTGGCTGAGAGCGCCTGACTGGCGACGGCGCCTGCAAATGATATTGGATCCCCAAGGTGTAAACTTGATGGATATCTGAGGCTGTTTTGCAAAGGGTTAAGTTTGAAGCTCCTCCACAGATCAAGGCATAGTGACAATTCCAAGCTAAACTTTATATTATTTTAACTGGACTGTGAAGTTCATAGGGCATCTCTGAAAAAGTTTTTAGATAAAAAAGACTAACTTAAGGCAAGTAGAAGGGGAGACTTGATTAAGAACATTGACCTATTTTTAACATATCTGAATTTAAAAATATTAAATAAAAATATCACTTTGACATAATTTACCTTTCCTTGATGGTTCAGAGAGGAGAGAGCAACACAGATCATGAAAAAAAGAGCGAAGGAATACATGCATTCAAACCAAGCATGTCTTCAACCAACCTGTCGCTAGGAAGTGATTTTGTTTTACAGATTTGCCATATTCTTTAGTAATGGTTTCGAGTTAATCTCATTTTTCATTTAACCAAAGTTTAAAAAAATAAATAAATAGAAAAACTATCTGTCCTGATTATTGATGCATTATTGACCCAGCAGAGCTACTTATTTGAAGACAAAATGCCCATAATTAAGCCATGGCTGTCAAACCCTCCAACATACTGTAACTGCAAACAAAAAGATGAATTTTCTGGACATGCTTATCCAGCCTTGTAAATCATTAAACCCTCATGCTTGGAACCTGATCCCAACTGTCCATCAACCATGAATATAATTAAATGTAAGCCACAATACACAGTGATTTTGCCCCCAATTCCTCCTAATCAAGAGACAAAGACAAAAAAATTGAGAGCAGGGGAAAGAATTTGGCCCTTTTATCCTTCCCTTTGTACCGTTTGCATGGTGGCTTTGAAGCCTACAGAAGTGGAAGTGAAAGTGATTGAACTTGCTCAGTGAGGCTTGTTCTACAAGACTGAGTTGCGCAAATCACGCTCATGACCCATTTGTGGGTGTTTATTAACCCAATGTACAGTACTTCCACATTTTAGTTCGCTAATGAGCAGTGAGGACATGGCTACATAGCACATGTGAGCATCACCTTAGCCTTGTGGAATGCCAGCTCCGCGTTTCAGTCTGTCAGCATGAAACAATTACTTCATCAGGATTAGATTCTTTGCTTAATAGATGCATCATTTTGCCAGTGAGATGAAGTAAAACAAATAAACAAAAAGATAACGATATTTGGGTGAAACCTAGAAACCCAACAGCCAAGAACTCCTCTTATGGATATCATATTTACTGACTGCAGACTCCTAGAGGGTGGTCGCTGGCATGGTTTACTTTCACAGGCGCATGCTTCCATTTGTCATTGTTATGCTAAACACTGCTTTGGTACAGAGGAAATTGAGTTAAGAACCATCCAGCAGCAGGCTTGTCCTTATCATTTCCATCAGCCTGATCAAAAACACATTGAGCTCCCACCAACAGAGGGTCAGAAAGTCACGTAACTTTAGGAAGGCAGCCATTTCCTGAGCACTCCATGTATAACTTCTTTTGGCAGAGTTGTAGCATGTAAATAAGGAGCAACTTACTTGTAGTAATGTTAAGAATGTACTGTAAAACACTCAATGCAACTGTACACACAAAGGGAATAATAAGGGAGCCAGCAACAGAAATGTCAGAGAGGGATCTCTCAAAATCTGGGACAGTAAAACCAAAATAATCTCTATGGACAGATCCTACTAGAGATAAGTAAACAAAATGTGTACCCTCTGAGCTGAAGGCAAGATCCCACAAGAAAAAAAGACACAATTGAATCTACTTATGACCGTGAATGATATTAGTCTCACAGGAGGTGAATCTACATTTCATTACTGCACTTGTTGCCAAACCCCTGCTTAGCAAAATAGTCTACTGTCACACTCCACTATGACAACATGATTCAAGACTATTCAGATTCCAATTCATAGCTGACTGAGGAAATAATATAGCTTCAGTGGCAGATGGAAACATTAACAATACACCAAAATGTATTTCTGCTGACATAACATATTGACAAATAATTAGACATGTTATGGCAATATTACTCAGCCAGTGATTAGCCAGCAAGTGGAGGGGGAAGCACTGAGCCACACTAGCATGAGGTGAATATTATGTCACATTTGAAACATGGTTTATGTAATATTTTCTCATAATACAAAAACAAGTCCACACAAGTGAAATGCAGTATGTATTACCAAACAAACAAAAGTGGAATGTAATAGATAGGAAATACAATTTAAGGAAACTTTTTTTTAAGGAAACATTTTTTTAGACAGTGAATTTAAAAAGTGAAAGAAAGGCAAGTGCAATTTTAACATACATATGGCACATCAACGTAACATGATAAACAGCAATATAAAAAGGATGAAACTGACGAAACAGTCACTTTAAGCAAAGGAAAAAATACCTGTTTTTCTTGTTAAAGTGACTTAGGTCAGGGTGATTTTCAGACTAGTTATTCCAAATGTTTTACCTGAGTTGAATTCAGATTGTTTTTCTGATTTTTCGGGACAGACAAATTCACATTACAAGTAAAGTGCCTGAAATAAGACTTTCAGATGTACAGAAACTCTGTACATGTTGGTGCTCAGGAAAAAACAAAACACAAAGCAGGAACAGATAATCAAAAGGAAATCCCCGGAGTTCACCTCTTCATACAGGTGAGCTGTACATGTGACCTGCACACCTATTTTGTGGTCCTATGAAGCTAAACATAAGTGCTCTTAAAAAGGCACATCTCTGGATAAATTTGTGTAAAATACAGAACTTATCACATATATTTACCCATACCACTTCAATACTGTTGATTTGTCATGATTGTAAACTTCATCCAAGGGATTTGATGATTTCAAATAAAGGAGGCAGACAACAAAACAACCCTTTTATCTGGTCCTCATTGTCGCTGACCGCGTTCCTGCTTGAAGGCCATGATGAACTTCCAGGCTTCAACATACTGGGACAGGCAGATCTCTGCTGGGAAGAGTTCGCCCACATCAGGGGGGGTGTCCAGGTCTTTGCACTCCATGTAAGACACCAGTGTGTCTTTCAGGCTTTTAAGAGACAAAACATAGACGTCATATATGATCATACTTCATATGTGATCTGACATCACACATACAACAATCTAAATAAAATAAAAACATGTAGCAAAAACACCTGACCCGCTTCACTGAGGCAGAGCAGTAGAGGTACATTTTGAATAATTGATCCAAAAAAAGCTAAGTTAACAACTACGTTACTTAATAGCACAGTTTTTACTTGGACATAGAGTTTTAACTCCACAAGCCACAATCAAATAAAAGAAATTTGTAAAAAACAATCTCACTGTTTGTCTCTGTTTTTTTCCTGTAAAATGTAGCAAGCCAGCTCTGACCAAAGTTATCTTCAGGTTTGTTTTGTGTGCAGCACGCTTCATCGTGCCAAATTAAATAATTAAATAAAGTAGGAATGGAACAAGATCCATTTTGTTTCATCAAAGAACAATAACACGGCAATAGATTTTTCATTTTGAATGATCCGGCCTTAATTAGAGACACAATTTTAAGAATGTACTGTATAGACAAGTGAAGTCTTTTGTTTTACCTCCAGTCAGGCCTGTAGGTTTCAGGCGCATTGGGCTTTTTAAGGACCAGCACCAGAAACTCGTGCATTTCCAGCAGGAAAGAGTCAGCGCTGCTCTTTGAAAAGAAGCCAGTTAGCAGCCTGTGCTCGTCCTCACTCAGGGCCTGTTTGTACTTCTCTGAGACTTCCACAAAAGGATCCTGAAGAACACAGAATGTATGGAATAGGCAAAATAATAATAATATTGCACTTTCACACAGAAGGATGTATTAAGGAAAATGTAAGAAGCAACTGCTACCACAAATAACATTAATACCATTTCCACCTCTGTATCTGTATTCTAATGCCTTACCCTCTTGAGCCGCAGCATATTTTCTGATTTGAGTGAGGCCAACAGCTGCCACAGAGCCACACAATGCTTGAGACAGCACATGCTCAGAGCCTGTGAGCAAAGAAGGGAGAACATTAATTTGTATCTCATGTCTAGCACAAAAAGATCCACATTAATTAAAACAATGTTTACTTAAATCCAATACTCATAGAGGTGTAAGGGTAGTAGGGAGTAAAAGTATAGTATGACAGCACCAAAAACTCAGACAACAAAAAAAGTTGCTTTTAGGGGCAGATTTGGCAAATTGTTTGTATACAAAGTCACACAATTGTCTGTGGAAGCGAGAGATAAAATAACCGGTGACTCTGACAGGCTGACCTTGAGGATAGGTGCAGCCATCTGGTTTCCCATCTGCAGCACCTCCTCCAGGTAGCAGGACAGCTGCATGTGAGGCTCTCCCCCGGTCATGGCCAGAAAACCAAGAGCCACTTCCAGTGTAGACAAGGCCTCACACACCTCACTGTAGGAGTGCAACTCCCCAGCCACGGCGAACAGCGTGAGAGTCTGAAGAGGCTCCTGTTTGCACACAGACACAGGTCAGATCATCTCCTTAGGGGATTATCTATGGCAACATGGTGATGTGCTATTTGTGATAAATGGATGGTAGTTCCAGTACTGTACTGTATATTACAACTTACTTGCTGGACTTTTGCTTTGACATCCTTCAGGATAATCTCATAGTTGCGTTCATGTCTGTTCACTAGTGTTGGGAGGCCCTGTGGAAAAGGAACAGAGGCATTAGGTATTAAAAAAAAGAAAGAAAAAAAAAAAAGAAGAATTCCAAACAAATAGGAGTCATTTCTGAGCTTTGCATGTGCTTTCCATTTGCTCACATTGAGAGTGATGAGAGGTTTGCCCAGTAAGAAGCGGGAGACAATCTGTTGCTGGATCTTGGGCAAGTCATACTCGTGAAGAGTCTCCTGGCCCCTCTCAATGCTGTACTGGGTGTTGGACAGAACCAGGGGCATCAGGTCCCTCTGCAGCTCATAACGAATCACATGCAGGTCAGTCACATCCGCCGGGCTCACCTTGTAGCTGGGGGAAGGATAAACAGATTAATTTAAAAATGATAATTGTAAATAATTCTTTCTATCCTTTTAACAATTTCTCAGAAATATTCATACATAAATGCAGAATATATTTTGGGCAGACGTTTACACACTATGTTCTTATAGCTAAACATGTGCAAGTGAGAAGAATGTGGCATGAGCGCCCCCACCTGGTCTCCTCTCCAGTGTGTTTGTCCACACAGTAGACTATGTCATTGTGCAGGGCAATGAGGTAGCTCACAAGGGCTGTAGAGCACAGGCCTGGGCCTTGTCGCCGTGGTAACAACACCTTGAAGTCACTGTCCAGGTCCAGGTCATTCTGGCAGAACTCAGCTGGGATCTTGATCTCCCCTGAACGACAACATTTCAATTCAAGTTGGATCAGGATGTTGGACAGGCCAGTGTTAGTGTAACAAAGTGTGTTTGTGTTTACCATTGGTGGCCAAAGACACTCTGAGCTGATTCCAGGTAGTCAGGAAGATCTTGATGTGTTTATCATACCAGCCTTTCAGCGAATCTGCACACATTAAAGAGTACACACGTCAACTAGAGGCATGACATGCAGTACATTGGATAGACTGTAAATAGCATATTAAGACATCTCCTGTGTGGGAGAGATGAAGTTCGCTTAAGAACATTCAATCATTGTCTCCTTCCAGGTTAAAACAACTCATTTCTTGGCAAGCAGGTTCTTAACTTGCAAGTCAACAGCTATTTTATTAAGACATTTCCAAGAAAGAGGTAATTAGGAACTGCGTGGAACTTTGTATATCTTCTGTGAGTGAGTCATACAATTGAAAAAGATGAAAACCATTGTTGTAGACAGATGTAGTTAGTTTCAGTACCTGCTTTCTGAATGTGGAGGAATTCTGCAATGGTGCCACAAGTCACCTCAGTGTTGTTTTGAAGCTTCTTGACCAGATGTCTCTGGAGCGTAAGAATATCAGGAAGGTGCTTCACCAGTCGGAGCTCTGTTTCCTAAAATATACACACAACCACACACACACACACACCACACACACACACACACACACACACACACACAACCACACACCACCACACACCACACACACCCCACCACACACCACACACACACACACCCCCACACCACACACCCACACACAACACACACACACACACAACCACACACACACACACACACACACACACACACACACACACACACACACACACACACACACACAACACACACAACTTTATGAACTGGTGTGTTCAATCGCTCTTTTATGAACTGGTATGTGAACAAGTATGTGAAAATTAAAGAAGCCACAATTTATTAAAATATGTTGTGTGCTAGAGCCAGTCTTGCCATATCAGTTTATATTTATGACACAGGAATATTTTTGCTGACTTTAAAAAGTGGAATTCCATGTCAGGAGATTGTTCTCTTACCTTATGCAGAAATCTCCAGAGCACCGGCAGGGTGTCTTTGCCATCATTTTGCTCTACAATGTGGGTGAGGCTCAGCAGAGACACTTTCTCCCTGCAGCTCCACACGACAGAACCGTGGATCAGAGAATTCTGGGGAAGTGAGGCCAAGAACAGACGGGGTTCGCCAAACATGAGCTTCATGATTGGATTGGCAGAGATGCGAGAGTCAGCCCGGATGAATGTGTTCACTTCCTTTAGCTGTCTATCCAAGTGCTGTGAAGGAGAAAATGACATAAGAAAACCTGCTATATGCACATATTTTACAAACAGGAAAAATGATATGCTGAAATTAGATGATGTGCTTTATTTGTTCCCTTGTAGAACAAATGATCAAATAGTATTTTTACCTTCAGCTTAGGTGTGATGAGAACGTTGCTCACTTCCATTTCCCATCCATTTCTAGCCTCTTTGGTGGAAAGCAAATTGTTATAAGGAACTGGCCCTGAAAGGAAAGACCAGCTGTGTTAAATAGTATGAATAATCCAGTGAATCTAGTGTTTCATTTTTTGAGGGCCGAATTTATCCTATGTAGGCAGTTCTCAAAAAAATTTAAAAAAATGTACTATAGTAACCACTGTAATTACATCACCATATCATTCCTAGAACATATGGAAAGATAGGGGTAACATTGCAAATAACAATCCTGACACCCGGATCCTGCATTTGTTGCCTTGAGTGACTTAAAATCACTCAATATAAAGTAACACCTCCATAACATTCCATGTGTACATACAGTGCATATGAACACCACACCATTTCTAACCACTGGAGGGCACCCCTCCCTCTCTTTTCTATTTTCTGTCACTGTCCTGCAGCCCACATCTTTCAGTAACAAGGTAAAAAAAAGGTAGTATGACAAGCCAGACACACATCAAGATGTTGAGTCTTGGAACTCATCATTGGCAGGGCTCAATCTGAGGGATGGGATAAATGGTTGTCTTTTAAATTCCCTCTGCACATAATAGGATTGCGCTACAACCAACCAGAGCAACGCTAGTTGATAGATTAAACTGTTGGTGTATCCGGTCGGCAAAACTTTGAACAAATCTTCCTTTTTTAACAATTGTCTTCAGTGCCGTTCTTTGTTCTTTTCTCAAAGAAAAGCTTAACTCCAAGTCTTCCTATGTCACAGCCAAAGCTGATTCAAACGACCGCTGCTTGCTTGCAGCCATCTTCTTGTTTTTAAGTAGCAGAGAACTCTGACGTCCTTATGTCAAGCCCGCCCACCGAATCTATACACGATGTGATTGGCCTGACCAGAATTTGTTTGTTTTTTACAGCTTGCAAGCCAACGGAGAGTTGCTAGACTAACCCTTGCTGCAAATTACATGTGCTGCCGCCAGGGTGCGTCAATATTTCTAAACTAGGAAGAAGGTTCTGGAGCAACACACTTTAGAAAGATGCTTTCACTACCTTTAAGAATTTAAGTGAAAACCATAACAATGAAGCACTAAAATGATGGACACGGATTGGTATATTTTTGGTATCATTATGTTGCTCCCAATATTGACACAGCTCATAATATTGTTACAGTAGGTTTGTTGTTCCTTACATGTTTGTTGCTGATTGGGTTCCAGGAGGCTGCTGATGAGCAGGTGAACAGCGCTGACTGTGTCATCTGTCCCTTTACCCAGGGATCGAATAAGATGTTTCATGTCCTTTCGCAGGTGAGCAAGTAGAAATGCACCTGGGTCAGGTACTGGAGGCTTGATGATGGCAGAGATGGACTAGAAACACAAGTAAAGTGGATGACTGACCAGACTCCTCCCTTTTAAATCCAAACAGCAAGATATCAACGGTGCTATAACACTAGAATGTTTTTTTTTGCTGCTCCTTTAAACACTCAAGAATATGTTGCAGGGGGAAGGATCTCCATTAAAACTGTACTCATTATTTAAGCTACCTGTGGTTGGCTGCAGGCACCCAGCAGCATGGCCATGTGAGTGAGCATGCGGACCATGGTGAAGGGAACAGGTGAAATGCTCTTTGTGTCCATCATGTCGGGATTGTCCCTGCGACTGGGGTCGCCGAGGATGTGGCCTTTCTGAGTGCGGTCACCCCTGTGAGAAAACAATTAATAAATTAAGACAAATTAAAAGAAATTGTAAACTAAATAACTATATTCTGTATTCCAATCTTTTTTCGAATTAACTGTTAGACCACTTACTGCAATGGAACGGATTGAAATCCTGACACAGGAATGTGGTTGTCTCCTCCAATTTCAACACCACAATCCAAACAATGACTTTTTTGCATGGGCTGGCCACACTAAAGAAAAACAAACAGGATGCAAAGAAAAATTATCCTTCAGAGTATAAAAAAAAAAACTATAAAAAAGTTAAACTGAACGTAGCGTACCTCTCCAATGGTGCAGGGGTGACCATTTCGGCAATCTGTGGTAAAGGTAAATCAGAAATTACATATAAAATTATAGAATTTTCAAGTATAGAATTTTAAAGAATATGTGAGTACAATGGGTACAGCTTTTGTCTGTTTACTTACGGTACCACTGCAAATGTCCCATAGCTTGTTGAGCCACTGCCAACATGTCCTCTGGCATGGTTGGCAAGAAGGCTGCCTGTACAAACAGATAAAACCACATTCAATTCAACTACAAGAAGAGGAGGCCTAGTTGCCAACCTTAAAGCAGCTGACAGTTTACACACTGTACCTGCATGTTGGCAGGTGCCATTGCAAGCTGCTGCAGGGGAGCTAAGATCTCCTTGTTCCCGCAGATCACAACAGCAGCCAGATGAATGGTTAATTCCACCGACACAGACTGGGCACCAGGGGCCCCAGGGCAAACAACCAATGGCCCCAGTTGGTTGGTCACCAAAGACTTGGCAAAAGCCTTCACCTGTGGGCTGGCAAGGAATTTGGAGTTCTGGATGTAGGCCATCAGGGCTTCCAATTGCTGCAGGTAAAAAGATACATAAATATAAGTAGTTAGTCAGTAGTTTACTGACAAATGCAGAAAACAGTCCAGTAAAGAACTGCATTTTTGTGTTTGGTTCCCATTTCAAAGTTGCAAGCAAAATATGACTTGAAAACAAGTTAGATGAACTCCCAACAAGTTTTTTTTTACTTGTGGTCATTTGCACAAATGGGTGCAAACAGATTATATCCGAGCAGTTCATAAGGTCTTATTAATATAAGATCTACCTCAGGCTTGGGATGGAAGCTGTCATTGGCTTCTCTGTAGAGAGTGGTGACTTCTCTGTACAGCGCCAACAAAAGATAAACTGTGGTACACTGTGGAAAGCATCTGCACCCCTATGAAGAAAAGAGCAACAAGATACCCGTGTAAACAAGCACACAAAAACAGAGGCCTGACCAGATGCTTAGTTACCAACAAGAACGTTACCTCACAAGTCTCGTCCAGTCCATCCATTTTGCCTTCCATAACTCCCTTTGCGACAGCATTTCTGATGGTCTTGTAATGCTCCCCACACACAAGATACTGGTCTATTGGGGTGGCTTCTTTACTCTGGGTGTAATCACAAATTCAACCACACTATTTAGTAACTGTTAGCATTACATTTAGAATACAACAGTGCCTTTATTTTGGCACCGATACTAAAAAATCATAATGTGGGTAATTGAACCTTTTGCAGGACTTCTTCAGGGAAGAGCCACCGCATGTCATCCACTTTGAGAAGTTTCAGGACAAACTCCACACCATGTTGGCTGCAGATCTTACGGATCAAGTAGACACGATACCAGTCGTTTCTACTGCGCCTACATAAGTTCATCACACTGATCAGGAAGGCTGTGGTTCCACTTTGACTTGTCTTCTGAGCCACTGCTGTGATTAAAAATAGAATGACATTTTGGTAAATTTAAAACATTCTAAAACACAAAGTAATCTCATTTCACTAGTATGTGAACAGTATTTGAGAAGATAATCCTGTATTTCATCAAAATGAAAACACCTGTTGCTCTGAGGTTTTCCACAATGAGGCTAGCAGCCATATCCAGGTCCATACGCACTCTGGCCACCTGCTGCAGATATTCCACAGTGACTGTTTCGGCAAACTGATCATGTGAATGTAGGTAATCAGTCAGGAAGGCACTTTCCTCCTGCAGACACACCTGCTGGTCTGCAATGGACTTGAACTGCGACCTTTCAAACATGGAATCCTAGAGAAATGAAAAGCAACTACCATATGAACGTTGCATCACAATGCAAGATATCAAAATCCACTGATGTGATTAGCGGATTTGCTTTTAATTTATTTTATCAAACAGACAAAAAAAGTCAGAATTCCTGTGTACCTCCAAGCAGTTAACGTACAACGAGTAGAGTTCAGTTTTGTCTGTCTCCTCCAAGATGTTGCTCTGCTCAACTGCCACCAGATATTGCTGCAGGTAACCTTTAACTTCATCAAAGCTTCAGAAACGGAAAAATGACACAACAATGAGAATGTTAGAAGCGTACATTTAAGTATGCTTTATCCAATGTGCAACAATAGCACCTTACCTGTACTTCAGCAGTAGTTTGAGCACTACTGACCGAACCACTGGATTTTTATCCACAGAGTCATCAAATGGAGAGAGCACCTTTGTCAACATCTGTCGATTAACTGGAAAAAACAAAAAGGATAGTCAGAGATGACAACACATGTGTAAGCAGATACATGGGTGTGCACATACCCAAGTGACCAGGGTCAGAGCAGGGCCCTACCTCTGAGAATGGGAACAGTGTTGGCTTCCACCATGAGAAAGGACAGCAAATGGAAAATGACAGCTGAACAGGGGGGGGAGTTGTCCTTGAAGCACACAGTAGACACCAGGTCAATGAAGAAAGCGTTGCACTGCTTCCTGAACTGAGCATGTTGGTTGATTAGAATCCTAAACAAAACAAGAGACACAACAGCTTTTTGTTCAAATGCATTACATGCCAAGTTTACACAGCATGGGGTTACCTTGAGGAACTTATAACAGAACAGTGTGTGTGTGTGTGTGTGTGTGAAGCACACCGTATCTGTGCCTTTTATGAGAAACAAACATCTAAATCAGTTCTTGTTATAATCCACATGCAGTTACCAACCTGATGGCATCTGAAGGAACTATGGGAAAGTCGTCGTTAACTTGCTGCATGCAGAGGGGACAGTACATCTGACCGGGGACCAACCACTGTTTGATACAGGTAACACAGTAGATGTGTTCACATGGCAGGCAGAGCGGATCTTGGGGGTCTCCCATACACACAGGGCACTGTGTAAGACCAAACCTGGAAAAAACAATGGATGGATGACACAAGGTGGAGGAAAAGTGCAGCAGAGATTCTGATGAAGGCAAACGATAGAAAACTGTATTTCTACCTGAAGATGCGTTCTACGGCTCCATCTTTGCAGGTTTTGAGCAAACTGATTACTGCCTCGAATGACTGCTGAGTTTTCAGGTCAGAATTTTTTTCCAGTATCTATGACAAAGTACAGGTAATACATGTTATTTAGGACAAAGGAATTCTTGTTGATGCAGTTTTATAGTAATTAACTGAATTCATGAAAATTGAGGTTAGTACAAAGAACCCAGACCGACCTGACAAAGCCCTTTTGTATGCTCCAAAACTAAAGGTGTCAGCTTCTTCTCTACCTTCTCAATGCCCAACAGCATGTGTTCCACAAATAGAGAAAGAGAAAATATCCGATTCCATCCAGCTCTAAGAACAACGAAATACAAACAAATAACCATCATACTCAACTGAGCTAAAACATTATCTACTGCTAGCTGTCCCACCATTTAAATATATATTTAGTTAAGCGTGACTTACTGGACTCTACAGACCATCGCCTTGCTCCTTTCTCCATAGCGTCTCACAATGTCTTCTGAGCAGTTCAACTCAATGGGAACCCGGAGCTTTTTGACCTGTCTGAGCCATGCTTGTCTTTGGGCATCTGTGTCCAGGACTCTAGGCTCAAGGTACTCCACACATGCAAGAGCAGCATACACATCGAGTACCTTGAAGACAGAGAAATATGATCAGTACACATCACAGATTACCAAACATAATTTAATCTTAAAGTCAATTTTGTGCATGCCAAATTCAAAAACATTGAACGATAACAGGAAAAAGAAAAGTATTATTTTATTATAAATTAATTATTTAAACTAAATAGTCTTTAGATGCTCACCATTTCATCCCCGTCTCTGGTATGATGATTCTTCAAGAGGTGCTGGGTCACCTGGGGCTCAATGCAGATCATTCTGGAGAGATTCTGCAGTCGGTTTTTGAACTCATGATAAGCAGCATGAATCCAGGGAAGAGATGCCACTGTATCAGTGGCATTGAGCTGCAATCGCAGCTCATTGACACAACAGTTTAGGGCACCACACAGGAGCTATAAAAGCAAATAATGAGTGTTAGCATATACATGCACACAACATCACACAAATGTAGTGTTATGAACGGCTTCAAGTAGTACAGAAACACAACCTGCAGATCTTCCTGACAAGTCACATTCATCGTCATGGAGATGAAATCCTGAAGGTAGCGTTGGAAAAACTCGGTCTGCATCTCTCGGTCTGCTTTCTCAATGTATCGTCCCAGTGGCGTCTTCCAAAAGAACTCATCAAATTCTTGTTGAGTGTGGCCTAACCAACATACATTTTAATTTAAAAAACAACATTGTGGTAGTGACATGCCAGTTACGGAGAGTGTTATCAGGCTATTACCTTCACGCTGAAGCGCATGAACCCAGAGTTCCTCCAGGTAGTCCTTGATCCTCCAGCTGAAGGGCATACTGCAACACATGTTCCTGTCTTGGGCAATGTAGTTCTGGACAAGGATTGTTCTTGTCCCACAACTGCAATAAGAGAAAACAATGAAAATGTTTAAATATGTAAAGTAAACAGTAGGTTAAATTTTACCTATATAGGAATTTTGACTCCTTTACGCAAAGTGCAATATTACCACCACTTACTTGTGGTCCAATGTTAGGTGTGCAATTTCAAGCAGCTTATCATTGCCAAAGATATCCAACCAAAGTCTCTTGACAAATTCACCACAGTTTGTATCTAGCAGGATGTCCAAGTTTTGGTTACGGTCAATGACTGAAAGCAGTTGCGCCAAGAGGGGGATGACCACAGCCTGAATACGCTTCCATAAGGTGTGCCTGTCAACAATTCACAGTGCTGTTAAACATAATGGGAATATAAGGCAAACACATACATTTTGTATGCTGCAGTTGAAGCACTCACCTGAAAGTGCCTCCTTCTTGCAAGGCATCAATGTTTGAGGCCTCCTTAATGACCCAGTTGCTTTTGATGGATGAGAAGGTGTTGCCATCATTAGTCACCAGCAATGAGTGAAGATGCCTCTTCACAGTTTGCAGAAATTCACCTGATAAGAGTTTAATAACATGATAAGCAATGATTGCATTGATCAGCATGATTGAAACTGCAAAAACACAAAAAGAAAATGTGATTAGTACCTTTTACTTCATCATTGTCACTGAGGAGTGTCAGCAGCATCTCAACTCTCCGAGTACTGCGCAGGCCACTTTCCACCTGGTCCCTCAGCATGCCTACTGCAGCCTGCACACAGCTCCGCACTAGTGCTGTAGTGTCCACAACATTATATAAGCCCTGCAGCAAGAGGAAAAGTCAGAAAAAAATATATATTGCAAAGTTATGTTTTTTTTTAGCGCAGCAGATGTTTGAAATACAAGTTGTCTGTACTCACATTTTCCTCTGACTCTGCTTCCTCATGCACATTTTCAGTGTACATGTCATCCACCTCCATGCCATCTCCATGGAAAAGAATTTTGTATTTTAATGTTACAAAAGGAATTTTATGTAGAGTAAATTATGATTTGCAATCAATAATTTATCAATCAGTTACCTTCAGGTTGACTCATCTTGGTTTCAAAAATTTGACTAATAGTCATGTTTTGCAAGGCTTTGATGTCTGAAACAATGTCTTTTGACCGTCTGAGGTCATCAATGTGAACTGATCTCCACGGCCCTGTAAACAATAACATGTTTCAGATTATTCTTTAAACAATGTGATACAATTTGTTTTTAAATCACAAGTCATGGTTGCCTTACCTCCATGAAAGCAAACGTAGGAGGTCCCTCCTTCCATTCTTGGCAGTCTGGTAATGAAGTAGACAAACACCCTGCTTCCTGTGCTCTCCTGAGTTAGCTTGTTGATTTCATTTATGGATGAATACCTAAAAATGAACAGGAAAACTCAATAGAGCAAAATAATCCCACAGTTGTGCATACCCAACAGAGATGAAATGTTGGACCTACTTTGCAGATGCAATGAGATTGGCACTGTGAGAGGCCTCATCAAAATCACACTGAATGAGGAGAATCTTGGTGCAGGGCCCAGCGATATTACTGCCATTTTCAGCTGTTATGAAGTTCCTACAAGAAAACAGAGAATAGACCTGATCTTTGCATTGAGATCATATATATATATATACATACATACACACATATACATATATACATACACATCTACATGTATATATAGACATATACATATATATATATACACACACACACACACACACACACATATACATATATATGTATATATATACACACACATATACACACACACATAAATATATATATTTATATATAATTATTCTTTAACAAACCTGATCTTCTTTAGGAAGGAATGCTCAGTGTCAAACTGCTGCAGTGAGAGGAGCTCAACACTATGCAACACTTGCACTAGTGGTTCCAGGTCAGATAATGTCAGAAGTCTGGAGAATGTTGTCACCTATAGTTTAAAATAACAAATACTTAGTCCAAAATATCTACAGCTTTGTGATATATTTTACACTAGTATGACAACTTTAAGGTTACCTCTGTGAAGAAGGAATAGCAATGGACTTCCTGCCTTGTGTGAGCAAGAATGAAGTCAGCTAAACAGTTGTTATTCTGCTCTTCAAAGTAGACCCTGGCCAGATTTTCGCTCTCCACTTTGGGAAGGCCTGTGCAGTCCAACCGTACAATTGAGTCTGGTGTGGCACATTTGAGCAGTATGAGTTTAGCCTCATCCAGTATTCTCCTCTCAGGGTCTGAGGTTTCCAAACTGTCATTCTGCTTCTCTATTACTTGAAGCACCACAGAAGCACATGTGTCTGAGTGGTACCCGATGAAGACGTCTGGCAGTTGGTACTTGTAAGCCTGAGCTACTGATGTATGTTGACTGCTGAGAGACACAAAAAGTCTTAACCATTTCTCCAATTCATCCACCATCCTCTTCTGCTCAGTTTTAAGGACAGTGTGGATGTCCAGGTAGTGTTTCTCCAGCCTGTTGATGAGAGGAATTGGGAACTGTTTGTAGACCACCTCTCTTTCCTCAATGACAATTAGCCGGAAGTCTTTGTGCACCCTACATTTCACACGGTGTGTTCCCAGTCCAAGGTCCACATATTTCTGTCCTCCCAAGCAGACATAGTATTGGTTGAGGGCATCATACAAACTTTCATAGAGGTTCTGCAAGTTTAGGAGCACAACTGTTTGACCTGTCTCCATGCAGATCTTTACTCTGTTGATGTTGCGGCAGATTTGGGTGTACTCTTGGTCTTTCGGGAAACTGGATCCAAAGATTATTTCTGGCTGACCACTTTTTGAAAAGAAGGTTTGCTGCAGGATCTGTAGTGCTGCGTAGTTCTTTGTTAGCACCAGCAGGTACCGACATTCTTCTTCTTGTCCAACTGTTTGAAGGTTTTCTCTCACAAACTCAATGGCACTGATGTTCTCCAGGTTGGGTGAAATCTGCAGACTTTTGGTAAAAACAGTAACTGCATCCACATCATCCTTGCCACTGAAATTTCTCAGCACTGCCTTCACAGTTTCTTCTGCAGTGGGCTTTCTTTGAGAAGCCCTGGCTGCTGCAAAAATCATTTTAATCAAGCTGTAATAGTCACGTAGGCCAAAAAAGCCTTTGCCTTCTTTGCAGAAGATGTCTAAATAGGCGCTTGCAAAGGGTTGGAAGAAATCCCTGACCTTTTCCAAAACCATTGCATCAGATTTGCAAATGCCTTTAGCACTCATGATGAGTTCCCTCTCATCAGGGTCACCACGGGAGACAAAAATGCCTCTGTTCATCTTTGCAGGGTCTAAAGCCCAGTTGGAGATGCCAATGAATCCAACCTTTTTGTGAGGTAGGGGCTCATCATCTATGCATCCCTCTTCTAGCAGTGGATGAAGGGTTTTCAGTGGCATCTTTGGAGAGTCCTCAGCCAGGCCAATCTCATCAAGAACCACAACTGATATGTACTCGTCCAGGTTCTTTCCTTCCTGAAAGCGTCCGCATTGCTTGAATGTATTAATGATGCCTTCTGGTGTTGAGTGAGGGCTACACTGGAAGGAAACCAAATGGATCTGTTTAAGCTTTTTGTAGAGGTCAGAATGAGCAGCTTGGCCCTGCATTGCATCTGCTACCAAAGTTTTAGACAGAGATTTTGAGCTTCCAGGTTTTCCAACTAAGAAGAGAGGGATTCGTAGCTCAATGCAGATAACCATCATGAAGACGTTCTCTTTAAGAGCACTGTTTCTTGCAATAGTATCCCCCATTGGCACACCACTTAGAAGTAAATCCTGCACAAGTGTGATTTCCTGCATTACTTTTGCTGGTAAGTATGGTTGTGGAAGGCATTTGCTGATTTTCTGTCTGTATTTATCCTTTTCCTTTTCTAGGCATGCATGGTAGCACACTCCTATGGCCATGACTAGGGACCAGAGTACAGGGTCTCTCACTTCAGGCTGGCTGTGATGCCTTTCATTCTTCTCAGCATTTTGAGTAATCTCAAATTTTTCAAGCTCTGCAAACAACATGTTGTGGTTGTCGTAGAACCAAACAAATGATTGCATACAGCGTTCAACATCTCTCAGACTGACAAAGCTGCATTCATCCTTTCTCTTCCGCATGTACTTCTGTGAAGCTGAAAGGACGTCAGTGATCCACTTGAGGTAACTTTGATCAATTTCTTTGTTGTCAACCACTCTCTGCACAATCTGTTGGATGTATGTTTTCTCTGTTTGATCATTTAACTGTCCAAAGTCCCACACCAGAGGGATCATGCTTGGAGGTAATGCTTGAACTCTATAGACTAATTGGCGAAGAGGGATGGACCCAAGCTTTTCATCAGTCTCTTCAGCTCGAACTTTGTACCCAAGACCAGCAGATTCTAACCTCTGAATCATCTCATCTGTGTGCTTTCGGTAAGGGTTGCATGCTGCAATAATCTGCAGTCCAGAGTTGGGTGTCAAGCTTTCCCCCTTGACTGTCTTGTCACAGAGGACCTCCTTAATGCTGCTGATGGCATCGGTAGTGTTGGCCTCATCAAAGAAAAGAACAGAGTCAAATCCATAGTCTTGCTTGTTAATAGAAGCAATGTCTTCTGCCTCTCTGATTTTGGTGTAAATCATCTCAGAAGTTGTCCCTCCATGCACCTTGACCAGTTTCATGTTCTCAGTGGCCACTCCGCTCCTCCGCAACTCACAAAGGAATTTGATGAGCCTAGTCTTACCACACCCCGTCTCGCCCATGATAATGACAGGGATGCCACACCTAAACCGCATATGGATTGCCAGCATCTTTAGTATGTTGTCAGTTGTAAGTTCATATGTTTCATCAGGGTCAAGAGGCCATTGGATACCAAGAACATTGCAGATTCTCTCTATTTTCTCCCCTCTTGGAAGGCAATCAAAGTTGATGTTGAAAGGGACTCTCTGAAGTTTTAGCCCTTCATACAATTCTCTTGTCATGACATTCTTTTTTATCACCCTTCTTGAGGTGGGATCAATAGCATCAACAGAATTCTGTTCATTGGGCTCAAGATGAAAACCAATGAAGGTCATGGACACATGGTCATCATTAAAGAAGATGTATGGATGTGGTTCTGTTTCCCATCTCTTTCTGATCAGGAAAGGAGCCAAGTCTTCATCTCGGACACCAGACAGGTCCATCTGCAGCCTGCCAGGACTCTGGTCAGAGATGCTGAGTGATGGAGTGGCAAAGTCCTTTGCCATCAGAATCATGAAGTCCACCACAAATGTTTTGAATCCAGTCAGCGTGTCTCCAGTGAAAGTAGCATCACAAAAAACAGATGTCTCACAGTCTTTCAGCTGAAGGTTAAGGAACCATGCAAAGTTCCTCAGTTCGGCCCAGGATGGGTCCATAATACCACAGTACATGAGAAACATCTGAAGACATTCCAAATGTGTCCCTTCAACATCCTGATACTTAAAAACATCAAGATCACTGTGGTTATGAAACCTTGTGAGATACTGGTATGGCCGCTGAAAGGCTGCACTCCTGAATTCCTCATCATCCATTAGTGGGTCATCAGTGCTCACAATGGTAGGATGTTCTTGCTTCCTCATCTCTAGCATTAGCACCTCTTTGGGAGGTCGGCAGAAAATATTTGGAAACACGTCAATGAATGTGCTGTTTATTGTTTGAACCTATGTAGAAAAAAAGAGATATAACCACCGGTTTAAAATCAGATGACAACTGAATAGTGGTAATGTCAAAATTGTAAAAACTCTTACCTGCCGTGAGGCATTTCTGGTTGACATGACAGATGGCTCTAAAATCTCTATGACATACAGCTGCGTGTCACTACACTTCCACATCTTTCCCTCAGCGTCCATCAAATAGCGCAGGATCAACAATTTGAAAAGAAACTCATGGAGACCTTTCTGCACCTTTTCAATCACATAAAACAGTCCATTAACACCATATGTAAGCTGCCAATACGTGTCCTATTACAGCAATCCGGCTATATTGCACTAATCATCAACTTGAGACTCATTATTACCGATGATGTGATGTCAAAATGGAACATCACAAGTTCTTTCCTCTTGGGGGTGTTCAACAGAGATTGAAGAATGACATTTTCATCAACATTTGGTTCAATCAAGCGGATGCACTTCATCAGTGATGTCTTTTTGGTTGAGTGCTTCAGTTTTTCATAAAGTCTCTTGACATAGAGAGATTTACCTGCATTTAAAAGAAAAAAAGGTAACTAACATAGGTATCAATGATCTTAGGAGTAAAATATTCACCATTGATAATTTAAAATAGCTGAGTACTGTACATATTTACTAACCAACACCAGCCCTTTTGGATGAGACAACACCAACGCACAGTCGGTCTTTGAATGCAGCCGCAGCACTGCATTGATCTGCTGGGACAATGTAGTGTTTATAGAGGTACCTCTGGATCCTCGCCAATGGCTCCTGGGGAACCATGTGCAATCTGTACTGGCTGAAGGCTGAGGGAAGGTAGGCATGTTCTCTTTCCAAGCTGCAGATTATGACAAGTTTGTAGTCTTTCCTGCTTTGCATTTTCATTCGCTGAAAAAAGTTCTCAACTTTAGAGCTCACATCATAAGTGAGCAGATCTCCATACAGTAGACAGTATATCTTCTGTCCATTGTAGCCTGTGCTGAGACAGCGTCTGAGGAATAGCTCAACCTGTTCGTATGGTGTTGAGGAGTTGCACAGTAGGACTTCATCATAGGTGGGAAGTGTCTCTTCTTTGCTACTCATGTAAACAGAGATGCAAGATGTCAGGACCTCATCATGTGGGCAAACAATGAGGTTTGGATTCCCGGCAGTCAAGCCTTTAGGTAGCTGCCTCTGTATGAAATCCCCAATGTTATCATCAGAAATGCCTTCTTCACACTCATCGTCTTTATTCTCATCTTCTTTGTTGGCCAGTATTTCCAACAGTCTTCCTAGACTTTTTATATCAAGAATGTGGGGAAGATAATTCTTCATGTCTTTCATAAAAGCATTCCATATCAGATCAAATTTCTGCGAACCATCTGCTTGTTCCACAAGACTTAGCAGAGGATCCAGCTCACTAGTAAAGTCTGGATTTCCCAGCTCACTTCTTGGCACCATAACAAAAGTCTGGAACTCAATGTCTTCGTTTTGCTCTTGTGGTTTGGTGAGGATCTCATACTGGAGTTCATGCCAGACCTGCCTCAAGTCTGAGGCTGTGCAATTTGGTTTGACGAAGGAGAGCAGCATGAGTACTTGGTCCTCCATATTGGTCACATTTTGCTGAGTCAGCTTGCTGCAGAGGTAGACAATCTGTTCGGCTGTATAGTAGTTCAGATAGTAATGCTGGGATCTTTGCTTGTCCACGAAATCCATCCAATAGTGCAGGCACTTTTCCATTTTCCTGCAAAATTCTGGAAGCTGCTCCTCTATACTGCCTTCCACAATGACAACACTAAGAACACTGCCCAGGTTAAAGTCCATCACAATGCTGTGTTCTTCAGAGCTCAAACGGCAGTTGATTTGCGCTTCCCAGTGCCTGAATAGAGGATTTCCAGCAGTGTAGAGGGCAATGAATGCCTCAGCTAGTCTTTGAACACTGGCAAAAACCTGAAAAAGAAAAATAAACTAAAGTCAGATGCAAATATGAATGCTGTTAAACATTGAGCAAATGACAATGATTACATATTCATTACATTTTACGCATTAAGTACACCCAAGTCATTACTGTTGATGTCAATAGATATTAGCTCTGTCCCTGTTTGTCATATGTTATTAATCCTTGTATTTGTTTTATATTTGTTTTAATTATTGTGATTTTTGGTTACAACAACTTGATGCATCTTCAAAGATAGAGAATTTTTGCTTAGGATTATAATTATTATATAGAAGTAGTAGCAGAAGCATTGGTAGTTGTAGTAGTATTTCAACTCCTATGCTAAACAAATTGACCTAAGTTAATTAAATAAAAAAGGGAAACATTTAAATATACCTCTGTAAAACGATCAACTTCATTCTGCCCTTGATCACCTTTCCCAGACATAAGCATGAGTTTGTTCTGCAGCTCCCGCAGGTCCTCAAGTGTGTAGCAGCGCATCTGCTGATGAGCCTCATCATGCTCCTCTGGAATCTGCAGCTTCAGGGCTGTGTCAAGAGTCAACTGGATTGAAACACAGAAATACTTTAATTGTAGAAATTTTGTTCTCAGAGAAAACATATGTGCTGCATGTACATAGGGACGCCCTCAGCTAATTGTTATTCACCTTTTTAACACTTTGTGCACTGATCAGGTAGATACCCTTGTTGTTGATGGCTGATGCTAAAGAGAGAGATGACAGCTCCACTGATCCATGACTGTCCTTCACAGTCTTCAGCCATTCCAAATGGCGTGCACTGTCCCGCTACAAAAGAAGACAATTCTAAATTAAGCTATTAAATATTATTTTCCATTTCATAAGGCTACTATGCCAACTGTTAGATAGTTTGATGTTTAAGAGTTGTTGAGTTCTTTCAGCAGTAGCATTAGCAAGGTGTCCTCTTACTAGCTTTTTTGGTAGGTTGCTGTCATTCTCCAAAGCTCTCCAGAGCTTCTTGAGCACCTCTTTGAGGACATGAAAACCAGCATCTGGTTTGAGCTCATATAGCATTGACGAATAGCCAAGGACAGCACCGTGGAAGCAAGCTACGCGATCCACATCCATGTCATTCTCTCCCGCAGAAATGGAAGCCAGGTCAACGAACACTTTCAACTCATTGATATCTAAAAATTAATAAATATAAGTTAGCTGAATGCGCATTCAAATAAATTGGTTGGGACTACAGCAATTAACTATGTTTACCTTCAAGTGCATCTTTTACCCATCTAACAAAGTGTCCTCTGAGTCCCAGCTCAAGTAGGCACTGACTCCGGGCCTCAGTGATGTCCACCAGGACCATCTTGGCCTGCATCAAGTCATTGTCAATCCGATTGAGCTGCTCTGTCTGAAAGTCTGCTTGACTCTGAAGAGATAAAAAGACAATTTTAAATTATTTTTAAAAACAATAAAGAAACTTAACACACATGGTATGCAAAGGGAGATTTTTAGCCTTATTCGTTTTCACATAATCAGTCTTAGTTCAAAATATGGCCACTTACAACTTCTCTAAGAGTCTCGAGAACCCTGAAGTCCCCTTGAAGATTAAGCGTCTCTTTGACCATCATGATAATTTGAGCCGAAGCCACAGCTAGATGAAGATCGTGATACTGCTCGATCTGTTGAACCCTGCTGTGGATCCACTGTTTGTCGGTTGATTTATCGATCATGCACATGATGTCCAGGTCCAGTGCAAGCTCTTCGTACTTGCCCTTGTAATCTCTGAATAGCTGGTTTACCTCCTCAAGCCTAATGCTGCCATTCTTCAGACAAGTGTAGATGTCTTTGTAATCAGCAAAACAAGGCTCGAAAATGTCGTCATGTATCATTTCTGGTGTTGCCATAACGTCCGCTACGCCATGTTCGCCAGCGTGGTCATCTTCCATTTCTTCAGTGGCTATGAGTTTGGCTTGTTTCTCCCAGCATACTTTGAATATATGACTCTCTCTAAAGGTGAACAGGACCTCTGTCATGTTTCTGATTTCTTCAACCAGATCAAAGTAGGTGACAACACCAGCCTTGGCAGAGGACAGTTGGTCAAATGGATGAACCTCCATGAAATGGTTCAGGGGCATAATCTCAATGTTGACCTGCTGTCTCTCTTCCATGTCGGCAACATCAACTGTCAAGGAAATTAAATAAACGTGTTATATTTGCCCCAAGTGTGTAATCAAACCAAACTGACTGATTGTACACCATACCGGTCATATATTCCTTTAGTTTTTGGCTCATTGTTAAGAAGACGTCCACAAGCTCCTTCTCATGGTGCACAGCTTTCACTTCATCCTCTCTGCACTGTAACAGCCTCCTCATTTTGGCATTATCCTTGTATTGTTCATTCTCAGAGAGGCAATCTACACACACACGCACACGCACACGCACACGCACACGCACACGCACACGCACACACACACACACACACACACACACACACACACACACACACACACACACACACACACACACACACACACACACACACACACACACACACACACACACACACACACACACACACACACACACACACACACACACACACACACACACACGTTCTAGGGTTCTTTATTATTGACAAACAAATGTATTCAGAAATCTCTGCTGACAAGCAGACTGTTATTACCAATCTTCAGCAGATCTAAGAAGACGTTTCTCTTCTCCAAAATGATGTTGAGCATGCTGGTCTTAATGTTTCCATGGACCAGTTGCTTGTTGATTGCTGTGAATGAAGATATGGCTATAGCAATTCTGTCCCTGGCATCTTGAGAGAGCGTCTCAATCACGTTTTTGTCTGTACCTGCAATTATAGAAATGTTAGTGTTTCTGTCTAAAACCACATTACTTATTACAATGCTCAGTTTCTGCCATGAATTCAATCATAAACTGAGGCCTGGTTTCCTATCATCTGTTCTTTTACAATTATATTCTATCTGCCTACCCTACGGAAGTTTTCATTTTGGTGTGTACATATTTTAATGGTTTATTAATTTCTGAGGATATACCGTGCAGTTTGAAAATGTCTTTGGCGGCAGTCCAGGAGAGGAGGTGATGAAGGACTAATTCTTCATCTTTCTGATAATTTCCTTGTTGGTCCTTTGGCCAAGATTTCTGGATAATGGCTGAGATGAGTTTCCCGAACTTCCAGTTTATCTTGAACCTCTCAAACAGCTTTCCCTCAGACTTGGTCTGTATATGAGGTTGAACAGGCATTAACATTACTGTGCATCTTTTAAACAGATGATCCAAATCTGTGTTTCATGCAGTTCCTTTTATTTTTATATAGGGACATTTTCCTGAATTTGTTTTTAGAAGATTTAA
This sequence comes from Etheostoma spectabile, assembly GCF_008692095.1. Classification (NCBI taxonomy): domain Eukaryota; kingdom Metazoa; phylum Chordata; class Actinopteri; order Perciformes; family Percidae; genus Etheostoma; species Etheostoma spectabile. Next base: position 9,707,236 of record NC_045747.1, read on the forward strand.
TTTGTAATTTACTCATTTCTGTCAATGGAATATTAATTTTCTTAAATACGGCCAGAAATCTTATAAAATATGCAATTACTACATGAAAATTCAAAAAGTGAAAGAAAGAGTTGTCTACCTGGCACAAAGATGTAACAGCCTCAAGAGCACACCTCTCAATACTGGCAGCAACGTGTGGATGGGATTTACTGAGTTCCTCTATTTTTGTGCAGTAAAATTCAATTTTATCCAAGGCAGTTTCCTAAAACCAGACACATAAAACATATGTCACATTTCATAGTTTAACCAAAAAGTAACAGGGATGTGCAAAAGATATGTCACATACCTGTTTGAACTTGCCCTCAAAATCCATTGTGAATGTCTGTCTCCATTCTTTCGTGCACTCTTCATCTTTGAATTGGATGGCGATTATGTTGTTCCACGTCTGTAAAAAAAAAATATATATATATATATATTTCAGAAAAAACATGTTTCAGCTTTCTCTACCACTGATGGGTTGTAAGACATGAGTACACATGCATACTTTGTGTATTATTGATTTACTAAATCTAACAAATCTGCTCACTTCAATCTGTTTTGAGGTCTCAACACGGTACAGGTACACACTCTTGTTGAGCAAACTCTGTCTGAAGAAGCGACTTATCCAGTTCCTCATTATGGAGATGAAATCTTTTGCATATTGTTTCTCTCTTTCACCTTCTTGAATCTCCTGAATGAGAATTATTAGGACAGTAATTGAGAAAAGCAAGATTTAAATCTGTCTGAAATGCTAACAGTTTGCCTTATAAGATTCCCTTCACATACCTGTTGCTTGTTACATTGTACATAGTCTGACACTGATGCAACCAGATTCATACAAGCCACAGGAATTTCAGGGTAGTTATGGGTATATGATGCTGATGTGACACCTTTGCAGAGCTTCTCCAACAGTTTCACTGCTGTTACTAGGCACTCTCTCCTATAAGCCTCAGTAAAATAACTATAACACAAAACGGAAGGTTAAAGCATCACATTTAACAAACATGTCACGCTCCATGTTAAAATGTGGTTTCATGATCAGCACAGCCATATAGTCATACAAGAATATGGAAAGAACAAACTATAATGTGAACTAACAATTCAACCAACACATAGAAATAAACCGCCTGTGACCTCATGCCTTTTACAACTCAATAGAAAATCTAGTAAATTTAGAAGAGCAAATCACCTGTACTGTTCTTCAATGAGTTTTCCTTGGATATATGAGAGAATGTCAGATACTGTCTGTAAAGCAGAAATTCAAGAACATTAATTAGTTTAATGAAACATATTATAATTCTGAAATATATAATTTTCAACTAGTGTTTGCACTTCACCTGGAAGTTACTGATTGTAATATCCTGAGGAGCCTTGTTAGTGAAAACATAAAGCATGTCCAAAAGCTCAATGTTAATGTTGATGATACACTCCATCAGGTCATCAAATGGCATCAGGTACGTGCAGGATCGCACTAAAAGTGCATCAACCTCCATCAAGTGATTGTGGCTTTTAATCAAACTCACTAGTGCCCTGAAAACAGAAGAGTAAGTAAACAAACATAATGTAAATTAAAATCCATCTATTTCCAAATAAATTCAATGTAAGATGTTTGTGTGAGGGGCTCTTACTTCCTCTGTTCACTGTTCATGTATGATGCTGAGGGACCAACTTCAAGGCCTTGCAAACCGGCCCAGTTTGTGCCGTACTTCAAGTTTCCAAGAGTATTTTTTTCAAAGGGCTTTGCGGTTCCTCTGAGGAAGTGTAAGAGGGGTAGCACCAGAATCCATCGTGGCATTCCCAATTTCTTCACCTCCCGTATCAGATACATCAACAGTTCTTGCAGACTACATCAAAGAACATTTTATTAGCATTTGAACAGATTAGTCTTTGTTACTTTGTAATCAGTAGATTGTGACTATCATTTTAAATAATTGGTCCATGTAATTATATATCAACAGCATTATTAAATAGGTACCTACTCTTTTAAAATAGCGACATCCTGAGAAAACTCTGTCCAGTACTGGAGGAAGTCCTCTTTGTCTTTTTTGGGTAAACAGAGTGCACTGCAGAGCCTATGGAGCTCACCATTATCCAGTTTTAATTTTTGCTGTCTCCATAAAAAGAGCATGATAACAGCTGCTCTCATGGGATCCTGAATGTAGAGCATCGTCCCGCCTCCATTCTTCAGCAACTGAGGAATCACCTTTGTCACCATGAAGTCCTTTAGCATCTTCTTCACCTAGGAAATTATACCAGAGACACAGAGAGACTAAGTTCGGCAGGCCATACCTGGGTGCGCCTAGACTTTTTACACAAAGATTAGGAACATACATCATCTTCCCCATAGTTTAAGGAGTACCACTTCTTTTGTTTTTCTTCATACACAAAAGGCTCCCCATAAACCTGACAGAACTGATTCAGCTGGATCAGAAAACTTCTCAAATTGGTAGGGGTCCAGGTCCTGAGAAGATCAAATATGGTCTCGAGCATTATATTCCCCGCAATCTCTCTGCCTTGAATCAGAGTACTCCTTTGTTTAGGCCAGAATGTTTCTGTAAAGAGTTTGAGCATGCTCTTCGATGGCTCGGCACAGATGATGTCATCATATTGATGCCAGTCCCCTTTACAAAAAAGATAAAATATACATGAATTGTGTGTAATTCAAATATGTCATACTATAATAAATCAGATTCCATTTGCATGCAAACAAATATAATTACAGCTGGACAAAGTGAACGTAACATTTACCGTCTTCATTGACAAGGCGTGGTTTTACGAACAAACATCTGTTGGTTGTTTGGTGTGTAGAATCCAGTTTGTATATGTACTCATACGCATATTTGCGCGTTTTATTGTAATAGACAACATATTTGTATGGTATCGACACAGATTCAGCTTCACTTTTGAGTGTCGTTAGACTGCCCTCGACCAAAAAACCATGTTCACCAAGATCCCTGTGTGAAAAGGAAAATAAAGTCAAATGTACAGTATGGGGTGTTAAAGGATGGTTCAAATTTTTTGAAGTGGGGTTGTATGAGGTACTTATTCATAAGTCAGTGTATTACATACAGTAGATGGCAGTCAGCAAGCCCCTAGTAAGAGGCAGGCAGGAGTACCAACATGGAAGCTAAGCAATGTACTGCTGTAAACATGGGCCACGGCTAAACATAAATTAACCATTTGACTAAACTTCCCAATCAGCAAAAAAAAAAAAAAAAAATCAGTTTTAGTATACGCGATATTTACAATATTTTCACTGCTTTACTTTGCCGTCAGGCAACCCAGTTTAAGTTTACACGTGGGTTTACAAAATATTTTTTTCTTACAGAACACGGGAGTTGCTTGTCTACCACTGCCTCAAACAGATAGTTTTTTGTGTTATTGTGGGACATTTTGTGGGTGTTTTAAAAAGGGTAAGAACTAACAGTTCAGGTCTCTTTTCGATCCAGAGTCAGACCTAAACACAGAGAATCAGCGTTGAGGTTTTATGCACCACACATCTGGAAAAAACTCTCAGAAGAAGTTGCTCATCTGCAATTCTCTGTTTGACAGTGCCTGTTATTAAATAAAGTATTTGTTTATTATATTATACTATACTATACTATACTATACTATACTATACAGGTAGCTTGACCCTGAGTTAGGGATTGTAGATGTAGTTATAGCAAGTTTGTCAACAAGCAAGTAGCATAATAACTCCATACACATTATGTGTACTCAAATAGGGCAATGATTATGGAAAAGTGTTATTTTTTTCCTAATCAAAACTAAATTCTGGGGGATTCTTTTTTTGCGTGTATCTTTGTTTCATGTGCCCATGTGTTAGACCACCATCTGAGCTAAACTGACAATTGATTTAAGTATACGTACCTGGACACATTCAGCTCAACTGCATCGTCCTCCCATGTCCCTATGCGGAACCCAGCCCTGATGAAGATACGATCTTCTTTTGGATCAAATTTGAAATCTTTTGAAAGAACTGCATGGAAGTAAATAGTGAGTCTGTTTTGTGCAGCAATGGTGTTGTTCCTGGTCGGCCTGAAAAGCAAAAACAAATAAATACAGATATAGCAAATAACACACACACACACAACTGGCATTGGTGATCTAAAGCACATGTGTACAACCACCTTTTGGGTGGCAGGCCAGCTGGGCTGCTGGACTGTGTGTTATCCTTAGTGCCGTCTTTACTTCCATGGTCAGCGTCGGAGGTTTGTGCTGCGGTCGAGGCCTGAACCACCATGTCCTCTACTGTCCGCTGCGGGTCCACACTGGAGCCTGTGCTGTCAGCCTGTACAAGTAGCATTAAAAATGTAGGTTAAGTATACACCTTAAACTCTTTTTCCAGTAAAAGAATAAAATGTGGGCTTCTGTCAATAATGATTACTTTCCATACAGTATAGTCAGCCTTACCTTTGATACATTTTGAGGGCCAAAAACCATCTGTTGGTTAGCTACCACAGCCTGCTTCTGTTTCTGTACCTGCTGACTCTTTCCCTTCTGTTTGCTTTCTCCTGTCTGTTTCACATGTTGCTCCACGTTGGCATTCTGGTCCAGTGCAGGTTGTTTGGCTGTGTCTTTCTTGTTCTTGGAGTTTTTCTTTTCAGTCTTTTGTTCTTTAGCAATAGTGGCCTTTGTCCCTTTGCCTGAACCTGATTGAGAAGTTGTAATGTTGCTATCACCTGAGATGGGAGTCGGAGTGTCAGCTGGTGCTGTGTTGAGCGCCTGATCTGGAGTTGATTTTGGTGTGTTGCTCTTTCCTTTAGCAGGGTTACCTGGAGCTTCTTCAGGCTGTCCCACAGTTCCTGCTTCTTCTGTGGCAGCTTCCTTTTCGCTCTCAACGACGTGTGTGTCTTCAGGTGGTGCGGCAGGAATGTTAGCTGCTAAAGAACTAGGCTGGCTCTCCAGTGAGGAGGGCTGATCCTGGAGTGAGTCTGGTGTTTCATCCATTGCATTATCTGAGCTTTCACTGCCAGAAGAGTCTTTCCCATCCTGTGTCCTCCTCCCCTGGTTGTCTCCCAGGGAGAGATTGGACGGGTATTGGGCTGATGACAAGTTGCCATCTTTATTTTTTTTGTTCTTCCTCTTTTTCTTCTTCTGTGAAGGGCATATGGTAGAAGAACAGCTTTACAAACCACTTTTGTAATACTTAGTATTACTGACGGACTGACATTTTAAATTTCTAAAGATCTAAACAAAAGGCCTTTTAATGATGTGTGGTAACGTTAAGTAGGATATCATTATTAGAGATATTAACTAAAAGTATGTCTTTATGACTTTTATTTTAAATGAACATGCCCAAGCCTTCAACTGAAGTCATAGTCCAATTGATTCTAGAGTCTGAAGATGGCAGAACATTTTTACCAAAAGGTAGACCAAACCTAGACTTATCTATTATTGGAAATATTAGAAAGGGATGATGGCATTCTGTATTTAACTCTTGCACAAAGAATGTCTGCCTAGAACAACAGACATTCACACGCACCTTTTTCTTTGGTTGGCTGATGGTCTCGTCATTTGGCCTTTTGGGAGATTTATCGGAGTCTTTCCTGTCCACAGGTGGGTCGTTTTTCTCTGAAACTGATGCCGTAATTCCTGGGTCTGCTACCAAGGATTTGGGCTGATCCCTTGTATCTGGATTAAAGATAAATGGTATACAAATCAGACTGCACCCTAAGACATGTGAAAACTACAACTACAATGCCCTGCTCTGGGGGTTATCGACAGTAGTTATTTGCCTAAGGCTAATTTGCATTCCAGTCGAATCCGAATCACATCCCATAACTGGTGAAAGATTTGAAGGATGCAAATAATACATTTTTGAGAGCAATATCCAAATTAATCACAACATAATTTTTTTGTACTAGTACATAATGTCACCTGCTGTCCTTTATTATTAGTAGTATTAGATGATGATGCAGGGATGCTGCCACCCTAAGGTAAGAGAATAACTATAACACTTGGCCAAGTCCACTTGTTTATTATTTTCATGTCAAGTAATTTCTAATTTTGTTTTTAAAAGTGCTATAAAAGCCTACGAATTGCAACACAGACTCATGGTATGACAATAGAAAATGCAGGCTTTGAAGATTTGAACCCACTTTTTTTTTCTTATAATTGTTTAATTAACTTTACATACAAGTTGTTACGTTTATTATTTAGGGATAAAGGGACATTTAAATATGTTTCATGTTTAAAACCAATTATTGTGACAATTGTGTGGCCAAATTGATAGGGGCAGTACCATCAAACACACAATTGAAACATACACTCTGCCCTGAATGGCACACAGTTAAAGTATACACTACAGTATAACTCATCTGTCCTTCAAATTAGTTTCTGGATATTTTACTAACAAAACAACCATTGTTCTTTTATACATTGTTCGGACCTTATTAATCACATTTTGTGTGTAATTATATATTTTATTACAAGACATTTCTAAATGAATCTACTTACCTTGTGTGTTTACAGGTTGGACTGGTAACTTCTGACCACACTCGCTACAGAACTTGGCGGTCTTCTCTGCAATATGTTGTGAACAACGTGGGCACTTCATCTTCACACAAGTGATCACTGCAAAGGAAAAGAACAACTGCAATGTACGTTGAAGTGCCACCCTGTCGCAGATTCCTTTCACTTTCAATTTTGCTACGTGAGGCCTCACGAGACAGTCTCCAGCTCTGCCGAAACAACCGCCTAAGGAGTTTCTTTCATCGACAGGGACTTTGAGCAGTCTCACCCAACAAACTGGCCTCTAAACATGTCGTTAGCTAAGTGATTGAAATGGATAGAACCATAGACAGTTAAAGAAATAGAGCTATGCAGCAGTGACAGCGAGCCACGGCACGCCCACCTTCGGTCGCATCAGTCAGAGAAGAAAAACTAAGAGGTCTCACTGCGCACTACAATAGACCAAGTTTCTTTAAAAAGAATTACACTAACCTTTAGAAAGATAGCATAACTAATAGTTAAAAGAAGAAGGAAAAAGTATTAAAAAATAAAAATGTACTCTTCTGTAGAAAAAATAATACTTCAATTAATTTTTTTATAATAAGGAATAATAATACTTTACGAGTATAATTGTTGAAAATGACCAAAGACAGATTGAAAAAAAGGGATTCTGTAAAACTTGCAGTAGTCTATGCTTCATTTCCTCTTCAAGGACATAATCACTGCTCTGCTCGCTCTTTGTTAACAACCATGGATGTATTAAGAAAAGCCCTTAGGACCTATGGTTACACCCTAAGGCAACAATTATAGTTTGAATGTTTAAGCATTGCTGTGATGAAGTTTATTGCATTTTTGTTCATATTTTGTGGGTCTTCTATGTGAGGCAACAGGGTTATTCAGCTCAGAGTTTAGCACAGAATTTTCTTAAGATTTTCTAAACAGTGAAAAAAATGTGACTGACATATCTCATGCTGTTGCTACTTTCTGTCCATACTCATATATTATACATATATTGTCAAATATTGTCAAATTTTAGGGCTCAATTTTCTCTCTCACTGAGAATTTCTGTGATTATTTTTCAAATAAAAAATGTGTGAAATAATTGTTATGTTAGCAAATATGTGGTAATATCATAGACTGTATCAGTCTATGGGTAATATTGATAGACAGGGAAAAAATGCTGTGAAAATTGCAGGAACTAGATGTGACAGTGTACTTGACTGTTTATTATGCCCCAAATTGTCTTTAATCTAAAAAACTTATAAAACAACATTATTAAAGAAACATTTATGAATTAATCGTGGGGGTATTATAAGATTGCAGTTAGGATCGCAAAACAAGTTTGCAGAAGGAGAGAGATTAGACCTATCTTTGTTTACAGACTGGAATGAGTCACAACGTTTTTAACGCATGGAGTGATCCACCCTCTTAATGAAAAGATCTTTGGGTCCACAGCCAATAGCGTGGTTGCTTCGTAAAATCATTTGTTGCGCCACTTCCTGTTTCCCCCCCCCCCCCCCCCCCCCCCCCCCAAAAAAAGAAGGAAAGTAGAAATGTCGACCTATAACCTCATTCGACAACAGCAAAAAGGAATGCTTACTAAACAACATACATTAGCTAACGTTACCAATATTATTGCATAATCACAACACAGTAACAGCTCTGTGTCACACGGAATAAGTGTCCTTGCTACATTTAGGCAGCGAGTTAGCTAACTAGTTTACTGTGTAACAGCGTTATGTTAGCTTACATTAGCTGAGTCTGTTTGCTCTCTGACTCACTTTCTAGAAACAAAACAATAAAATGTGCAGGTGCAAGGACGGCTGATAACCAAATGACATTGCTTTTAAAACCCGTTTGAGCCAGACTTACTCAGAAGAGTCCCGTGACAGCGAGGTCTGATAAGTTAGCTAACTCCAGCTAATATGATTAACATTAGATTATTATTTTTAATTTGTCGAAAAGTCTGACGTTATCACCTCCAGCTTTCTACAGAGAGGTAACAAACATGTCCTACCTGAAAAGACTGTCGCGACCTTATAAAATATGTCTCCTCTTTAGCAAAAGGAAAAGCCCAGAAGTCATCTCTGCTGGACCTAACGTTACCGCCGGTAGAGACACATCCAAGACACTGCTGTTATTCCGTTTCCGCATGTCTTGTAAAGTTTCGTTTTATCAGAAATGGGCGTCAACTAAAACAGTTTACTTTAATGGCTCATATCAGTATTTATTTCTGGACCGGGGAGGATGGCTGGAAGTTATTATGCACAGGTGTGGCAAGTTGGGACTAGTACAACTTGTTCTAATCACACTGATCAACAATTCTAGTTTTTATTCATAATCAAGTGCTGTATAAGTAGGCTACTATATAACACAAGCACAGAGTAGGCACATCCAAGAGGGGGCATGTGCTTTCTGAATGGTTAATGTAAACAAATATTAGATAGGGAGCCATGGTCCATCAAGTGATTTAGTTACAAGCATTGTGGGATTTTCCTTTTGTATTTTATTTTTTTAGAAATAACTGTGTCCTACAGGCAAATTCCAAGTCTGTATATGCACCCCTTAAAGGCTTTCATGAAGAGTGGCATTGTCTTCATGGCTTGTGGCATAAAAGCACGTTTGTTGTGTCTATCTTTGTCCTAAACAATGATTGTTAGTATAAGTAGGCTATATAACTTTACCCAACAGTGCTTGCAGAGTTTTACCTAAACTCTGTCCAACTCAGTCACTGGTTAGCTATATGGTCACAAGCATTCAAGCAGTCAGAGAAACTCGTGGCTGTATTTGACTTTCACTTTGAGCAAGGACACAGTAAACTGGCTGTTGTCCAGTGGCCTACAGTGGAAAACTATCACAGGCTACATGTAAATCCATCCATTGTGTTTACGTGTGCAAATAGAAAGCAAGAAGTCGTTCACCACAGCAAAATGTCCACAAAGTAGCAGCACTGGACCAGTTCCTGTATGTGCCCTTCAACTTCAACAGGTTTGTATAGTTATTTTAAAGCTACACATGGATTCAGGCTGAGTGATGTTTTTGTAGCTCTTGCATAATGCCCTGTCTAGGTAATCCATCTGTAATAAGAAAAAAAGTAGAAGCAATAATATTGTATATAGTTACAGTTAATAGTTTACACTGAGCATCCAATGATGTCTGTGGGATGAACTTTGATCCTGTTTGAGCTGTGTCTCTCTACAGCTCTCACATGACACCCACTTCTCCATTGAGGAGAGTTGTGTTCATTTGAGTAATGAAGGCTCAACACTAACTTATTTAGAATGCTATGCTCTTAAATTGTCAGCAGAGGGCAGAATAACCTGGGATTTTGTGTAACAATGTGCCATTGAGCTATTATTTCAACCGTATGCATCTGGATGCTGTGCCCCCAAAAAAAGAGTCACCTTATCTTCTGGTAACGCCTACTGTATCTTAAGTGTTTCGGGTTCATTTTGTGCAGGTATGTCATGGTAATTTAGACTGCAGAGAGAGAGAGAGAGAGAGAGAGAGAGAGAGAGAGAGAGAGAGAGAGAGAGAGAGAGAGAGAGAGAGAGTGTCCTGGCCCTATAGCAAAACAAAAAAAAAGTCAAGTTAAAAATAAAACCGCACAAGTGGAAATCATCAGATTAACAGTAAGAGCTGTTTGGAGAGTCTTTAATTGTCTCAGATACAAGAAATTACAGAAGAAGCATGTCAAGGCTATTTTGTTGCCCAAATTGTTTTGGCAAATAAGAGGTTGCATTGAATGGCAGGTAGCTTATAGTTATCAATGATGAATGTTTGCATATTAAATGTGAAGGTGTATTTTTTCATCTACATCCATCACTGACGCCCTGAAGGGCAATCAGGCAGATGTTATGAAGTATTCAAAATGTAATGTGATGACACAGTGTTACATCAAAAGGAAGAAAGACAACTGAACCTGAATGAGTCGTGAGTTAACTTGTTTCCCTGAAAAAAACTTTGTTTTTGCTGTATAATGTTTTTGTTTTCTCACATGTGTGTATTATAATAGTTTGTACCTCACACAATGTCTGTATTTCAATTATTTCACATATTTCCATCTTTTAGGAACCTGCTCCAATTGTCTGTGGCCTGGTTGAGTAATACATGACTAAAAGACTCTTATAAACCTAAGGTGCTAAACAACAGCAAATGAACTTCCACAGTACCAAAACCACAACACAAGAGTATTTCTTATTTGTAAAACCCTGAGCACCAGAAAGTAACTTAAGAGCCAGCGGGTGCACCTCCACACACATGCTGTATGATCCAGAGGCACGGCGAAAGAAATATGATCACATGCATTAAAAAAAAAATACAACTTAACTTTTATTTTTCTCTTTGATGTAACCTTGAGTTTTAACATTTGACATTCATTTTTTGGTCTTCAGTTTGATCAACAAGAATTAGCATTGACAAAAGAAAATGTATTCGTATTGTATGTGTATGTTTGTAATATTTTGCCACAATTTGTTTCCTTTTCCTTCAAAACGGCATGTGCTTGTTGTCCAATCAGGGAGTTTCAACATATGTAGGGTTCAAGAGTTTCCTAAAAAACAAAGAAGCAAAGAAGAAAACGTTTGCCCTGTTTGGTGATAATCTTATATTAAAGATAAATAAGTACTTGCTGAGCTTTATACCTGCACACTGTGCTGTAAACCACACCTTCGTCATCGTTGTGGGAGGCCACCTGCTGCTCCCTGCAGGCGAAACAGTCGATGAGTGCCTCTAATGCAACATAAACTATTTTTTGAAAAATAGGTAACATGAAATATCTCACATCTTTCTCTCGGTGTGAAAGTCAACAGTTGTGTAGATGAGCTCTAGTGTTTGTTCCTCACATCCAATTCTCTCTTGTGATTGGTTATTGTCAAAAACAGGATAGTTGGCATAGACTGAATTCTGAATATGCATGAAAATAAAAATAATGAATTAGTGTAGAACATACTCTCCTCATACATTCAGTTCTCAGTTCTACTGCATGGCGTTTTACACACAAGAAAAATAACCTCATGGGTTGAACTTGCTTCCATGCTTAACATGTTTGTAGACAACCTCCGTGCAACTAGCATGTTAACCTGTAATGTACAGGATCTCACGCAGCTATAACTCACGTACAAATTTAGAACACAATAGAACCATAACGATCTTTAAATAGTCAATATAATGGTGGTCCCACCTGGATGTCCTCCTCACACTCCTCGCTCCTCTCTGGTGCTCTTGTCCTTTTTCTGTTGAGTCTGAAAGACATTAAAAGACTTGTGAGCATCATCGCATGATTGTTGTGATCTATATTAGTGATAAAGTGTAAATACAGCTTACCTTCTGACGGCAAAAACAATGGTCACAATCAGAAGCACAGAAACAGCAGCAATTATGGCGATGATAAGTACATCTTTGGTAAATGTCCAATCTTCTGTGTACAAAGGCAGTGGCTTAGCTTTGTGAGACAACAATGAAGTCGTCAAATGAAAGTCAAAAGATGTGACACATAATCTACTTGTTTAAAAATGATTGTTTCAATTCCACTTTTTTTTTTAAAAACTGTTCAAGCAAAGGTTTATCAAAGACACTAAATATGAGCAAATAAAAATCCACTTACGTTTCATTTTTATAGTAACTACAGAGGAGTTTTGGCTTCCATGTTTGTTGCTGGCACTGCATAAATACTGGCCACCATCACCAGGGATGAACACAGGCCCTTTTCCAACATCCATTATATCGCCGTCATCTATTTTAACCCAGGTATAATTCTCCACTGGGGGGTTAGCACGGCTGCTGCAGGTCAGGGTTATGTTGCTGCCGGCGTCTGCCTCCATCGATGGTCTGACAGACACTGATGTGTTCTTGGGGCTATCTGAAAAAAACTGGAGCTGTTAACTGCCACAGAAATCATTTCGGAAATTGGTAGATTTCATTTTAATTAACTAAATCACATCATTTTTATTTCTTTTTCATTCAAGTGTTGATTTTGTGTCCAATACTCACATTCAACATCAATGTGTATGACTCCTGAAGATGCTGCTGTGTGTCTTTTCAGAGAACAAGTGTAGTTTCCAGAGTTTGTGGAGGACATGTTGCTTAAATAAAGTGTAGGTCCCTCAGTTATGGGTTCTCCATTCTTAAACCAGGTGAAAGCAGATAAAAGATTGTCACCATCACAGCCGTTTCTGCAGGTCAGATTCACAGAGTCGCCCTCCTTTATTGTTCTGTTTCCATTAGGCTTTGTCACCGAAATGCTCAAATCTAAAAGAGCAAAGTACAGCTTCAGTTTGTTTATGGATTAAAGTGCATAGAAGATTCACAATGATTGTGTTATTATGACAACTTACCAACAACCTTTAATGTTGAGCCATCTTTACCAGTCCACTTGCCCTCTTTGTCGTTAGTTGTAAATCTGAAGGTGTGTTTTCCTGTATCATTATGCTCCACTTGGTTTATTTTTAAAGAACAATTGTGATTTGTGTCACCAATATACTGAAATCTTTTTTTTGTTTCATTCAACTTACTGTCAAAATTGAAAGGACCATTAAAAATATCATATTTTTCATGGCCCCATGCGGTACTTTGTACTCTCTGGTTGTCAGGATAGTAAAATGAACAAGGAATGACAACAGAAGAGTCTTTCACTGCACAGATATGTTGCTGGTGATAATTCACTTCCCACTGACTGCAAAGAGCACCTGAAACAAATGTATTGATGCATGCATTATTTCAACATAAAAATGCTACCTTAAATGAGAGTAAAATGTTGTACTTACTGCTCAGAAACAGAAGCATCGGTGTCCATGTCAGGTTTCTGCCTTCAACACACATCTCTATTTGATTTTAAACTTTCAGATCAAAAACTCTGCAGGCAACTTTAATTGTTTTCACATAGTTAGCGTGTCATGTTGTAACCAAAGTTTCCTGTACTGTACCATATGTACCGTTTTGGATCGTCTCTTGAAAACATTCTATGCCCCTGAAATGAGGTCACTCACACCACAGACTCAATGCACAGCTTCAATCGGATCCTTAACGGTATACATATGAAACCAGGCCCTGCATAGAGGAAATGGCACACAGCACACACTAATAATGTTGCTTTATTGTGGGCAGAGCAGTCAAAGGTACTGTGACATTTTTTAAACACCACACAACCAAGTGTCACTAGTTAGTGTATTGACTGTACTCTGTTCTTAAAGTATGTTTTAGCCGTATTCATTTTCCATGTTTACTTTTGATAACTTGCCACTAAGTGTTATGTGCATGCAAAATGTGAACTACAGTAGAAACTACAGTATTGTTGAACCTGTACCTTGTTATATACTTTACCAATACACATCATCATCTATTAAACTCAACTTTACACGTCAAAAGGACCACTGCACCGCACATGTGAAAAAGATGTATAAAGCCTTTTGTGGCTCCAGAGAACTGAGCGAAGTCTGAGAAATTGCCTCAAATGATGTCACTTAAGTCAGCGTGAAAATGTTTGAAAATGAAAAGAATCTGGAGGTGTGGAGTTGAAGAGAAGTGAGCTCATCATACCTGAAGTCCACTTCTTAGCTCTGCATGATCAAAATGTCAGCAATAGATTTGCATCGTGGGTAATGCAGGCACGTTTTGCGAGGAAGAAGAATGTGTGGGATAAAGAAGAGGATATTTCTGTTTCTGCTGCATCAATTTCCTAGATTACTAGAAACAAGTGAAGTCACCTCATTCTCTTGGTACATTATGTTAAAGAGTGTGTTTTAGAGATTTTAAACATTACGTAGTTTTTGCAGTGCATGACTCTATGTGGTGTGTGTTATGTGTAAGTGGACCTGGTGAGTATATCTCATTGCATCAAAGAAAAGAAAAACCACTAAACAGCAGGGACACATTTAGTTTCACAAAGGTGACAATGTTTTTGTTTTGCTCTCATTTATTCAATATAATAATTTGTATCTCACATAAAGTATTTATTTCACATATTTCTGTCATGTCAGTAGTGCAGGTTTACAACTCCTGAGATGCTCTGGAACTAAAGACTACAGGAAGTAAATGAACTTTTACAGTGCCAAAAGCACAAAACAGGAGTTAAAGTGATTTATAGAAACACTGAGCATCAGAAAGCAACTTAAAAGGCAGTGTGTGCATACACACGATCCAAACACATTTGACACAGAGGAAAGGTGAAAGAAATACAAGAACATGTCTTAAAACAAAAACTAATTTACACACTAAATTGTACCTTCATGAAGATGCCTCGTCACGTTTTTTTTCTCATCTGGTTTATAATATTTATCTTTACGGCAATGCATGTGCAGCACATCTTACAGATTTGTAATAAGTAAGAAAAACATGAGAAACCAAATACCCTCAAAACCCACGTATTACTGCAAAACGACGAGGGTTTAATTTCAAATTGGGGAGGCTTGATCTATAAAGGGTTTGATAGTTGGTGCCTGAAAAAGAGAATAAAAATGTTTGCACTGAAGCCATTTTATGCAAATAATCATTCATTAAATGTGTGTTTCCTGAGCTTCACCTGCACGCTGTGATGTAAACCACATCTTCATTATTATGGGAGTCCGTCTGCTGCTGCCTGCAGGCGATACAGTCAGTCAGTTCACGTGCCTCCAATGCATCACATGTGGAAAAAATTGATCAAATGAAGTTGAAAAACATCTCACATGTTTGACTGTCTTTTGCTGGTGAAGTGTACAGTTGCATAGACGACTTCTGTGGCTGCTTCCTCATACTGATCGCCCACTTGTGATTGGCTGTCACAGGGCAGCCAGTTGACATAGTCTGTATTCTGCATACAATCAAAAACAATTTTAATTAGTGTAGAACAATTCCCTCCTTGTGTTTTAAATTCTACCTTTATGTTTTTGTTATGAGCTTCTGTTTCACCCACACAACCAAAACAACCTCTGCTTTCTCTTATCTGATGTCCATCAAGGTATGTCACCGAGCAGAGATTTAGGATGTGGGTTAGACTTGCCTTTTACCTGCTTAACTGGGTTGCAGACAACTTCTGAGAAACTCCCAGCCCTAATTGTTATATGGTATGGAGCGTACTGTATATGTATGCCACAAAAAGGTCACCTGCATGTCCTCCTCTGTCTCTGGTACCCACGTCTTTTTTTTGTGGAGTCTGAAAAAAAGAAATGTGATCTTTGCTAAGACATGATCGTGATATACATCTGCAGACCTCTGAGCAATGAATAACACAGTGCAAGGATTCTTATTTGTGATCTGTCATTAATTCTGCCACATCAGGTCATGTTTAGTGAAAACCAAAACATGATTTTGATCCATTTTGCTGACAGGACCTAATCAGGTAGCATAACCTGTGTCATAATCCTTCAGGACTTTACATACGGAACATACACTACCGGTCAAAAGTTTGGGGTCACTTGCAAATTTCCATGCCACTCCATTATAGACAAAATACCAGCTGATCTGAGTGGGTGGCTGATCTTTAATGCAATATCTACATTGCCCATTATCAGCAACCATTTATCCAGTGTTCCAGAGGCACATTCTGTTTACTAATCTGATATCATTTTAAAAAACTAACTGAGAAAACACTGGAGAATCCTTTTGCAATTATGTAAGCACATAATGTAATTTGAAAACTGCTGACCGGGTTAAATAAAACAATGCAACTGACCTCAGCTGGTATTTTGTCTATAATGGAGTGCAATGGAAATTTCTAAGTGACCCCAAACTTTTGACCGGTAGTGTACATCTGATACCTTTAGAGATATGGTGCATTACGCTTGATCAAACTGGCAAACAATATCACAAGTAATTGGCATTGGCTCCATCTCGACCAGCTACATTTAAATGTTGCTTATACCTAAATCTGAATTAACAAATCAATAAGATATAACAATAATAATAATAATAATAATAATAATAATAATAACAATATGGTAACAAAGTCCATTCTGCATAATTAGTGCTTTTACTTTTGACACTTAAAAGAGGCTACTTATTTTTTACTTATAAAACATGTATACTTTTGCTTAAGTAAGATTTGAATGCATGACTTATACTTACGTATTATCACTCATTCTACATACTTGTCTGGTGCATGTCAGAAAAGGAGCTACAAATACAGCTTACCTTCTGACGGCAGTAACGGTAATCCCAATCAGGACCGCAGCAACAGTAGCGATGATTAGTACATCTCTGGAACACGTTGCCCAGTATGCTGTAAAATCAAGGCAGTGTGTTACAGTTGTTTCAATGACTTGTTGTTCAATAAGTCCTAAAATATGAGGCACAAAATTATTTACAAAAGGGATTAATTCAATTGACCCTATTTGGAGTCATGTGTTATAACACACATAAGTATTCCCTGGGATATATATTCACTTCAAACCTTAGGAACACCACTATAACTTCCTTTTACATTTGTCCATGCAAATTCTACATACTACATTTGGTTTAATTACACGGTTTTATTGTTATATGCACACGACTTAGAAATTCAGAAATATACAGTATGTATTTTCAGAAAAACAATGGTTGATTTAGCAATTATTATAATTTGTACATATACTGCAGTAGGGTCAGCAGGACCCCAAGCAATGATGAAGTCAATGTCAACAAAACAAAAGAGTCAAAGAATCGTGAGTTAAATTAGAGAAAGACACTAAAGGACTGGTAATATGAGCAAATAAAAATCCACTTACGTTTGATTTTTAAAGTAACAACAGAAGAGTTTTGGCTTCCATGTTTGTTGCTGGCACTGCATAAATACTGGCCACCATCACCAGGGATGAACACAGGCCCTTTTCCAACATCCATTATATCGCCGTCATCTATTTTAACCCAGGTATAATTCTCCACTGGGGGGTTAGCACGGCTGCTGCAGGTCAGGGTTATGTTGCTGCCGGCGTCTGCCTCCATCGATGGTCTGACAGACACTGATGTGTTCTTGGGGCTATCTGAAAAAAACTGGAGCTGTTAACTGCCACAGAAATCATTTCGCAAATTGGTAGATTTCATTTTCATTATCTAAATCACATCATTTTTATTTCTTTTTCATTCAAGTGTTGATTTTGTGTCCAATACTCACATTCAACATCAATGTGTATGACTCCTGAAGATGCTGCTGTGTGTCTTTTCAGAGAACAAGTGTAGTTTCCAGAGTTTGTGGAGGACATGTTGCTTAAATAAAGTGTAGGTCCCTCAGTTATGGGTTCTCCATTCTTAAACCAGGTGAAAGTAGATAAAAGGTTCCCGCCATCACAGCCGTTTCTGCAGGTCAGATTCACAGAGTCGCCCTCCTTTGCTGTTCTGTTTCCATTAGGCTTTGTCACCGAAATGCTCAAATCTAAAAGAGCAAAGTAAGCTATTGCTTTAGATTTAACCTGAGAAGATTCACAATATTTTTTTATTGTGAAAACTTACCAACAACCTTTAATGTTGAGCCATCTTTACCAGTCCACTTGCCGCTTTTGTCGTTGGTTTTAAATCTGAAGACGTGTTTTCCTGTATCATTATGCTCCACTTGGTGTATTTTTAAAGAACAATTGTGATGTTTGTCACCAATGTACTGGAATCTTGTAGTGACTTTTTTTAAGTTCTTGTCAGAAATGAAGAGAGTCCTGAAAGGATGAGACTTAACTTGACCCCACATGACGTTTTTCACTCTCAGGTTATCAGGATAGTAGAACGAACAAGGAATGACAGCAGAAGAGCCTTTCACTGCACAGATATGTTGCGGTTGGTATACCACGTTCCATGTATTGCAGACAACACCTGAAAGATATGGATTCAAACATTTTTTAAACAATTTAATTAAAACAGTAAACAAGATATAAGTGTTGTTCTTACCAGCCAGAAAGAGTAGCATCAGTGTCCTCGTCACAATGCACATGTTACAAATCAAGTCAAATCATCAAGGTTGTAATTGATCCTAAAATGTTTGCAAAATGCTGTGCAGGGGTTGTCAATGGCCTTTTCTCAAAATACACAGTGAATAAATTGTTGCTTTCCTTCATCTGCTTCTTAATCTACATACTAAAAGCACAGCTTCCTGTAGTGGAGAAAATGAAGTCTTTGGTTTCTTTAGGAAAGTTTTCAGCCTATGAAATCAGGTCACATGCATCGCACTCAGTCCTCCCCTTCAGCTTTTTCTGTTTAGATGTGTGACTCCAGTGCATGAAACATAAGTCCTGTGCATACTGGCAGTCTTACTGCATCTTGCTTTGTTGTGGTCATACCATAGTTGTCACAAAATCCATTTTACATTTGATTTTTAATATGGCTGCATGGTTTAAAAAAAAAAAAAAAAAAAAACTTAACAGGGATATATGCTAACATTGTCTCTAGCCAAGTCATCTCTGTACACATTTTGGGAGTAGGTCTATTTTCCAATGTTCGAGTAATTGAACAGAAACCTTAATTTATATCAGCACACATGAAGACTTCACAATTGCTTTTCAAAAATTAGATTTTATGACAGAATTTGATATTTCAAACAGAGCTCGCCGGAGGATTGGGTTTCTCTGAGGTAGGTGGGCATGTGTGTGTGCGTGTGTAAATCGCCCCCTCCGGGACAGTTTTGACGACATTGCGAGAATGATGACGGGGTCCCAGTAAAGACTGAAGCAGAGCGGTGACATCGAGAACCACCAGTCAGTCAGAGGTGCGCAGGACTAAACTTCAGTGCTCGACATGGAGATGCCCGCTAAACTCCTGTTCTCCGTGGTGGTGATCTCCGTGCTGGTGGCTTGCAGTCCGACGGAGGCTTGGTACAAGCAGGTGGCCGGCCCGAGCTACTCGGTGGGCAGGGCATCCGGCTTGTTGTCCGGTATCCGGAGGTCACCGTACGGCAGGAGAGCCGAGCCGGACCCGTCAGACAGCGAAGAGTTGGGGACCAACAGCGCGTTTCCTGAATACCCTCCGCACAACTTCCTCCTGAAGACTATTGTGAGTGGAGATCGATTTTTATCGACGTATCCTATGGGCAGGATGCCATTACGCGGCAGCTCACCGCAAGAGCGCTAAAGTGTATCATTTAACATTTTTGACCTTAATAACCTGAATATCCGGTTTCTCTTTAAAATATAAAACATCAGCTATTTGCTATCTTTAAAATAAAAAGGCTGGAAACTACATTTTATACTAAAGATATAAGGGCCCAATATTGTACTCACAAGAACGTTATATATAGTTTAAGCAGAACAAATTCACTTTCCCGGGACTCCCGGATCATTTCAGTCGTGGAGGAGCTGTCCAGTCAGCACTACTGAACCTGAGAAAGTCGGATTTATCAATTTAAAAATCTATGCAGATCCATTAGCCACATTATAAATCTAACAGCAGTTAAGTGAAATATAAGCAGAACGGTCGGATTTAACTTTGAATTACATTTATATTAAATATGTAAAATCTTTATCAAAGTTACTACTAAACAAAAACTGTCCAAAATGTCAAGTGCAGTAAGTCCCCTGTGGAAAAAGCAGCATGAAATGGGAACACTGGGCGGTAAATGTGCTTAGTTATCATATTGACAATGACGGTGACAGAGTACTTTTGAGATGAGGTCCATATAAATAAACTCTTGATTAGTGTTGTCTGCAGGAATATCGAACATCACAATGACTGAAGTGTTCAGAATTTAAAGATTACATTTTTGTAATTTAACAATTTCTCTGTTCCTTCCCAACAGCCTGTTTGCATCAAAGACATTACACCAAACCTGCAGAGCTGTGAACTCTTCCAGGAAATCAAAGGTTCATTTAAGTGCCAAGCGGAAGTCTTCCTCACTCTGGACACTGCAGACTGTGCAGGAGACTGAGCAGTGAAGCCCAACAGCTGGGTTGGATGATGGAAAAATGCTGTACATTTCTCCATCTTTCATTTTAACACTAATGTTGCACTGGATGGAAGATATTCTACTTTTCATTCATCACTTCACCAATTTTGATTTCATGATAAACCAGTTTTACAAACTTTAAGCTGTTAAAGTATTAATGTAGATACATCTGAGTTTTCATTAATAAATTAATCATATTGCAGCCCTTGTTGAAATTAATGAATACAAAACATATTACAGTGTAATGATTGTTCTGATCTACACTGGAGGATAAGTAATACTGCATTTTGCAAACATGAATTATGTCAAACTTGTAACTTGCAATCATTTTGGCATTTGGTAATTCACTTAGTGGTGGGTGTTTCAGAACCATAAAATGTGTAAGATGTAAATAAAAGAAAACTGACTACAAATAGGCATGGAATACAAACCGCTCACTGATACAAGGCTCAAAGTATTGAACATGGTCAGATTTTATTCTAAATGAGGGGGTAAAAAAAAATAGATATAATAAAAAGCATTACAAAAAAGGGACCAGGCATATCAATAAATAACTTCTTTAAAAAAGCTTTTAAAATATATGGGTAAAGTGCAGCCTTATGTTTACATTAGCTGCTTAAATACATGATTTACATACAGGAAAACATCCAAAAAAATAAAAATACCAGCACTGAATAAATAAACAATCTTACAGCCTTCAGGTGACTATTACAGCAGCTGGACAGCTGCAAGGTTCTCCTTCATAACCTGATCTATGACCATGTGAAAGACCACCTGTATGTTCGTGGTGTCTGTGGCTGTGGTGAAGTGGTGGTACACTAGCTGGTCAGGACTGGTGCTACATGAAGAAAACACAGCAGTTATGTGGTGGGCTGCAGAATCCACGTCAACATCTGCGCCTGAATGAGGTCAAAGGAAGAAACATGCCAAATCTTGAGACATCCGACTGAGTTCAGTAAAGTGACGGGTCGGTTTACCAATACAGCCAAAACTACATGCACACAGGGGCAGTCTAATCCATTAAATAACAATAAATAAAAATAAAAATAAAAAATTAAAAAAAAAAAAATCAAGAAAATGGCTTCTGGTGAGAATCTGCACACAAGTTATCCTTCTGAATATACACAAATAAAACATGAGTTTAAAATAAGTATGACCATGATTTGGCCAGAATTAATAATATGCAGACAAACAGGAGGACTGTATTTGAAATATCTGGCCAGAAGGAATTCAGATTGCCCAATAGACTGGGAAAATGCAGCGTCCCATCTAGCAAAACAAAGACGCATATAAATTCATTAAGGAATTTAAGATTCAGATAAGAGAAAATACCTCCAAGTTGTCAACTTGTGAGTTGTAGAGTTGAGCAAGAACTGGAGAATCTCATTGTGGGACTGGCTCTTGAGGCTGTAATTCTGCACCAAGGCTGAATTTTTAAGAAAAGGCCTATATAAAAAGCACCATGTCATGGGACCTTTAAGATTAACAAAGTGATGAAATTTCTCATCCTTGTTTAATTTACCTTTTGAACTCCCAAAACGTAAAGCAAAAGTATGTTGTATGCAAACTCCGATGGAACAGTAGCCTGGAGTCTTAAAAAAAGAAAAATTAACATTCCTCTGCGACATACCTTTGTAACTAGAAAGGTAAAACCTCAAGTGTCTTCCAGAGTGTAGGATCTTGTCCCGGAAAAGGTCCGTTTTGTTCATAAATAGAATCTGTATGAGAGAGCAAGATGCCATCAGAGTTGGGAATTTTAATAAGTGACAATATTCTAGTTTTCCAGTTGATTCTTTTCAGTGCAGTTTCTCACAACATAAGCTCATGTCTAAAATGAGTCACATTCACAACATTAGAACTATCTGTACAAACAAGACTCTGTAGTTTGAGTTTGTATCTCCAGTCAATATGCACTTCTAGCATTTAACATCACCTCTATAGACTTCGTATTGTGCCAAAGAAAATCATTTGACTGCCCAGCATTTAAAATGTAATTAACATTTAAAAAAAAAAATTATCCAAGAGGAAATGGCCATAAGATAACCCTTGCCCCTTAATGCCTCAAGTTAATCAAAAAGCAAATATAAAAAGTTAGTGACCAACAAGTGAGTTATTGATGGCAATGCTAATAGCCCCACCAGCTCACAATATGAACAAAATCATTCCAACCAATTACACCAAGTGTGAAACAGTGCTCGCAGCCAACTTCCTAAACAGAAATCACCTGCCCTATATATATCTCAATTAAAACTTTATATGCTAATTATGTATGTCAGATGCAATTATAGCCAGTTTGTGTCCCATCTGCTTGGCAAGAATGATTACCAAAAGCCCCACGCCGTGCTTTAGTCACCTCCACACATTTAGACAAGCTTTTAAAAATGGACATCTTCATAAACACAGAAAAGGCCATAAAAAAGCTCTAAACAGGATCCCTTTATTTCATTCAAAGCATTATTTATCTTTAAGAAAGTAAGTTAAAAAAAAAAAAACTTACCAGTGAGGTGTTTCTAAAGACTGTGTTGTTGCAGATGGACGTAAAAAGTTCAAGACTTTCCTGCAGCCGATTCTAATAAAAAGAAAAATATGGAAAAAGACAAGTGGCCGAGAAAAAACAGGGTGTCTATATTTTGCAAGAAAATGAAATAGATTAAAATTAGAACATACCCCTGAAGTTTCGTTTGTCTGTGTCATATCATAGCTGCTCAGGGCCACGACATACAACACAGCCTGAATACAGTCAAAGCAGCTGAGCCACTTCCTCCTCACACTCCGCTGGCCCCCGACATCATACAACCTGTAAATAACCAAAACAAATCAATGCTTTATTCATCCAACGAGTTTCTTCCAACTGATCAAACAATATGTGCAAGGAGAGAAAAATGTGCAATTGAGCATCATCTTCTCCATGTTTATAGCTTGAATCACTCTAATCAATCTATAAAGACATGTTCTGCCACTGGAAAGCTTGTGTTGCTAAACTCTTCAGAGACAGTCACATGATTCAGAGTTCATTAATATATTTAAATACATATTCTTAGGGAATAAGGCAATATCCTTGATATTAAATAGTATCAATTAGAGCCCATTTAAAATATTGGGGCAACCCTTTTCAAAATCTAAACTGGTGCTGACTAAGTGAAGTTGAGAGTCTTGGTGACACAGGTAATGAGCCCCATTTTGGCCTGACAGTCTCCAGGTGCATGATTGCAGTACTCATGTCAAAGGGAATAAAGCGTTTATCCCCTGGGTCAGGAGTCAGTTTTAACAAGCTGGGGACAATAAGCAAGAACTGTAGCATTTGACGGCAGTAGTTGCTGTGCTGCAGAAAAAATAAAAATAAATTCACTTGTGACTGGCTTGACTGCAACAAGGCTTTCATGGTTTTTCAGATTTAATGGAAGAGCATAAGACCTGTAAACTGATATGGCAACCAAGAGCTGAGGAAATAACGTTAATGAATTTAGCCATTTAGTGGAACTAGCCCAAGACACACGACACTGTCTCACTCTGAGGCCGCTTATCAGAATTGTGTTATGCAAGTTTAAGAACATATTAAAATGTTATGCTTATATTTAAATAAGAGGGAAAAAGCCAGGCCAGATAATCAGGGAAAAAACCACCCCCCGCCCAACCCTTCCTTGGTAGATGATACATATTTCTGTGCAGTTTCATCTTTAAACGTTAGCAAAGTAGATTTCAAATTCTTACAGTTCACTACAATTTGTATTGAGCATCTAGATTATTTGATTAAATCTGATAAAAATTTTAATAAAATGTTTTCTGCTGAAAAACTAAAAAACATTTTGTAAAATTGTCCGAACTTTAATATTTCCTACTCTATTTTAAATGGATTTTATTTCTTATGACTCACACACCGAATACCATCACAGCAAAAGGGACAGATCGCAGGGAGAATTGCGAAAAGGTTGCTTAGGAGGGTGGGGTTTTAATGTTTTCATCGGACGCTTCCTCCATATATTTGTCTCATTACTCATGAAATACCAGGCAGAGAGAAGCCATCAATATTTCATGTCTGAGTCATGCCCAGGTAGCCGCCTCCCTCAGCTCAGAAAGGTTCAGCTTTTGTCAGGGACCCCAGAGGCTCAAAAACTGCTTTCTAGGAAAGCAGCATGTTAAAGAGTGTACAACTGCATAAACAGTAACTCTGATGAAAAATAAATCTAAATCCAAAAGTCCTCAAGGACCCATTGACTAGGTTTGTTTAACAGATTAATTAGAATTCCAATAGCAAACAATAAAAAAAGATGGAAATGCACATTAAAAAACTACAAAGCCATCCTATTTACATGTTGAAGCTCGTGACTGAGTAAGCTAATCAACACATTCAAATGTCACCATTACACATGCATCTCTTCAGGCATGAGACTCCTAAACAACCAACTCCTTTTGTTATCCATCTACAGGTACATACTATGCACCTATGTGATGTATAGCCTACAATCTATCAATGTATATGTAATATTTTCAGTGTATGTGTGTAGATACATGCTTGTGTTAAACTGCATGTTTACATGGGGTTTTAGTACCTGCTCTATTTGTACATATTTCACAGAGAGGGTGTGTATGAAATGGGGGATACATTTCATACACAAAGAAATGTCCAAAACTGCATATTGCCCCTTTAATGCAAATTTCTTTGCTGTTTTCTTGCAGGTTTCTCTATAGAACTACCCCTACAGCTTTGGAATAGATATTGGCTCCTACGTTTACTTGTGTCAGACTGCTTGCTCGGCTTGTCCAGCAACCACCATACAACTTGAAAAAACGTTCTATTCAATGAAACTATTTCAATGAATGGTCGGAATATTTGTCCAAAGCTGTTCAGTTAAGGTAAATTAAGCTAAAAAAAAAAAAAAATAGCTGCTTAGTTCCCCTTTAAATGATGCTTTAATGTTCAATATTAAGATTTCTTTTTGAGATTTGATAAGGTGTTTCAAGGGAATATGACCAACACTTAACGCCATAACTCAGTTATAGCGTAAGATCCAGAGTTCAATTGTCCCTTTAAAATGAAATAGTGTTAACCATGCATATTCAGTAACATACTTACCCCTCTTACAATAAGTGAATAATATCATGCTCGCAGTGAGCCCAGTGCAAACAGTAACAGTATTTACCTTTATAAACTCAATATACAGCATTATGTTGGCATATGTTGTCTGTGCGCTGTACTACAGTATATCATGTTCTGACCGCTGCTGAATTTGAGCTTCAAGTTTAATAAGGCTTACCGAAAGATTGTTTCATTAAGTTGAAACACCGTTTCAATGATTCCACAGGTCCTCACTCTGACTCTCAGAACATCCGTCTCAGTAGGAACATATTTGGGAGCGATGATTCTACTCATGTTCTCAAAGAAACTGGAGATGGAATAAAAAGTAGAGAAATATCACTTAGTGATCAGAAATATTTTAGATAATTTAAGCTTTTCTCAGACAGATTTCCTTCCAACATACAGTCAAGACAGACAATATTTGGCCATTTCAATTGAAGCTATTCCAGTACATCCTTTATGATCACTTTTACGAAATCTGATTTTTAAGGGCAGTAAAACTCAAGTGGCAAAAACAAGGGTACAATGTAAAGTTGCAACTGAACTTTAGTGGGTTTATTGGGACTAAACTTGGTCATTTTGGAGGCTGTAAGTTGTGGAGAATAAAGCATAGCATTTTTGGAGTGCGTCTCCAAAAAGGAGGTGTGTGAAGTCTGATAAACTGAGTTATGTCACTTGAGTCAGTGTGGTTGGTGCTGAAGATGAATAAATTCAGGGGGTGACGTTAGAAAATGGTGAGCAGCTTAACAGATTTTTGTAGCTCACTACATCTAGGCACTAAAAAAATAAACTGTATGATCTCTGGTTTTGCTGGATTGATTAGATTTTTATTGACTGTCCAGGAGTCTGATAACTATGGTGGTATTATAAGAGTACACTTATAAATACCCTAGTAGCTGCAGTCAAAAGCAGTCCGTTATGTTAGACTGATGGTGTTGGAGACCTTTTTATACACATACATATGAGACTTGTCCAGTGTCCATCTACATTCACAAAGCCTTGGCTTTGTACACAAAAATTACATATTGTGTGCATTGCATAAAAGTAAGATGATTGCTTGCATGACAAAGCATTTCAATATAATACTATCTTCTAATATCCATTTCAAAATGTTCCATCTTTCAACAGCAGTAACTTCTAGTTAATGAAGAGTGTTTAGAAATATTTTCTGAGAGCCCCATCTAGCACTGCACTCTTGTTGATTGTGCGGCATTATAAACACTACTAACTGATGCTAATATTTAACAGCGCCGGCATGAATTCAATTGTGTAGGGCAGTGGTGGCCTAAAGGTGGGAGAAGCGAGCTTGTTGGCACAAACACATGGACAATTTGTTTAAAACAATCGCACTTCATGGTTGCATGAAGAGAGAAACAATGTCATCCAGCAAAATGTTTTCCACACTCCAGGTAATGAACCACACTTGAGCTGATGATGCAACAAACACTCTAACCAAATAATTTATGCAGAGTGGTGTGTTAGGGTTTCATGACACTGTGCAGGCTGCTTTTTATTGGTTGAACAATTGAAAGGGCACAACTGCTGAAGGACAGCAATTGGAAAAAAACAAACAGCTATGCCCACATACAAAAACTGTCCCACAGAGATGTTGGGTAAAACACACTGGCTGTATTCCAATAATTTCCATTTAATAAGACAATTTTCAGTGAGATGTATTTTGGAAAAAATAAAATACTGTTGATCAAAATGTCTCGATTTGGACATATCTCCTATGCATCTTGATGCAGGTAAGGGTGCTATTTAAATACATTACACATTTTGCAGACCTTTTTTTAAATCCAAAGTGCGTTACAATAAGTCAAAAGTTGCACACGTCTGGAGCAACTAGGGGATAAGTGTCTTTGGTTGATGCAATGGGATTTGAACCCAGGTCTCCCACACCAAAGGCATGGGACATTTCCACTGCACCATCACCACCCTATAATACTATAAAAGTGTCTAAAACTCTCAACGCTGGCAAATCAGAACAGACACGCTTTTTAGAGAGTGGGCTTTAAAAGAGCCAGGCGCTAAACATATCATTTCAGACAGAGGGTGAAGACAGGCAGTATTGGAAATAGTGTTTAACAATAAAACATATAAACACTATTAAAAGCCCAAAATATAAACATGTAGCTGAAAATGAGCATTGTTTCCAAGTAAGCCATCTATTTCTTGAACACAGGTTTTTCTCAGCACTTGATTTACTGTTGCTCTGTATTTATAAGATGTGATGACATTTGCACCGTCAGTCCTAATTGGGTGGAATTGTGCGATGTAGATAACTTTAGGTAATTCTACTCACTAGACTGCAGAGTCATTGAGCTCAAACTCGTAACCTCTGGCTGCAGCTGCTCGCACCCCTTGGTCGGCCCAAAGCGCACAGATTGCATGAGCCACGAAAGGCAGCAGCTCCTGGTCGTCTCCCAAACACTGACTGCAGGACAGGACGGAGCGTGCGTGCATCTGCAGTACACGGGACAACATATCATTTAAACACTATATTTTTCAAAGTAAATGTTTTGTATTCTCCCACAAAACTAAATGTAATGCTCTATCTGAAGATACAAACGGATCAATATTTCTTGCAACAACAGAACGTGTCAGTATAGAAGATTGATCATTATACAGTGGGTGTCGTATACAGACAAAGACTGACATCTAGTGAGACAGAGAGGGGCTGCAATGAAAAGTGGGCTACCACAGAGCAGATTTGATTAAACTTTATTTCAAAAAAATTGTTTAATCTCTCCTTACCTTGTTTTTCTGGTTAGCGAGATTAATCCTCAGCATCCCCATTCCTTGAAGAACAAACTTCATGGAGGTCAGCAGGTTGTCTAGTACTGCAGGCTACAGAGGAAATGACAGTCAACCTTTTGTCCCATGACTGATGCTGAAAAGTCGTTTGACTCAAATAGTTCAGTGTGTTCAACAAATGCTTCCTTTGCTTGCAGCTGACCTTAAAACTTATGAGCTCCTGTTTGGAGAAGCCATGACTGTGGATTATCTTTATCTGTTTGACTAGGGTGCTCTTTCCGCTCTCTGCAGCTCCTGACACACACACCAAAGACATGCTTCCACTTAAAAACGGCAACACTTCCCTGAAATCTGATAAACTCTGTAATAAAAACTTACCAAGCATGAGGAATTTTACCACATTCATCTCCGTCCGGGCATGTTCACAAAGGTCTTGCTCTATTTTAGAGCTCTGGAGCTTAGCCTTTTTACCCTCGTCTGTGATCTCCTGGTGAAGGCACATTCCCATGCACATCTGAGCAAGAATTCAGCTTTTACATGGATGCTTTGGGACTACAACACTGATCGCAAAAACTATAGTAATAACATTTCATTAACAAGTGAGGATATGTTTTAGTAAATGTTTAAAACAGATTGGAATGCATTGGCAGATTAGATTTCTCTTAAAACATTTTAAAAAAGTTAATAAAGGCTATACTAAATTTGTGTGACATTACATAATTATTAAAAGTAGAATGCCTAATACCCTTCCCTGGCCCCAGATGTAAACCATATTGTGTGCTTAGCTTTTTTTATATCTAGCTTCAAGTAGAAGCCGTGTCATTTTAGTCAACCGAAGTGGAAGGTATTGAGACAGTCCATTTGCTTTAATTTTACTATTCATTAAATGAATAAATAAATAAGTTCCAAATACTTTAACTGACTGAATAGCAACCTGAAAGATTATTCCATAGATCTAAATCTATTTAGACTGAAAGACGACAAGAGCTAGCAAATACTTAAAACACAGATTTGTTGACCAAGACTTCACGAGGAGGCACTTCTTCTTCTCGCACTTTGGTCATAGTTTTGCAACACATATTAGCATTTCCAAATGCTAGTTCGGAAGTTGAACAATTTAATGGATGTTCTACCTGCAGCGGAGCTGGTAGTAGGCCTATACCAAGACAGCAAAACATCACTCCTCGTTCGCTCTGTACGTCGGTGTCGTTTGATTCTCAGCTTCAACAGCTAACAGAGTTAGCAACAAACGAAAGCGTTAATTAGCTTCATTGGGCGCACGTGTGAACCCGGATATGCTTTCTTGACAGCTTGCTTCAGAGAGAAACCCCAAAAAAGTACATGAAAAACATATTTTTTTCTTCTTCAAATGAGCACAACTTCACTTAATTTAACATTTAAAAAACTTACTTAGCACATATGCAGTTGAATCTATCAATATTTACAAAAATTTTTTTTCCATGATGAATATTTTGAATGAGAGCATCTAGTCATGCTCAGCTGCTTACAGTGGTAAAATGAAACTAAGTACATTTACTCAAGTAGGCCTACTTTTGAGGCATAATTCTGAAGCATTTGAGTTTTTTTCTTCCATTGTATACTTTATACTTTTACTCCACTGCATTTAAGAATGAAATCTAACATCTAACCAGTTACTTTTAAAAACAATGTTATAGGTAGGCCTACATTGGTTCATAAATTATGCATTGTTAAAGATTTAACTACCCAACAGTATAACACGTTTATAATTACTCTACCTTTGTAATTAAAAATTACATTAACATGTATGTAATGAATTAAATGTTAATGAATCAGTGATAATATTCCAATAATATATAAGATAGATGATATATGTTAAACTGATTGGGGCCACATGACATAATACATACTTTAACTAATTTTGAATGCAGGTTGTTTACTTTTAATGGAGTATTATTTTTATTGTGGTACTGCTACTTTTACTTACATAAAAAAAAAATAATCTCATTACTTCTTCCAGTATTGCCTGCTTGACACAGGGTTGCCAAACATTCATACTGACTGAATGACTTTCTGGGCCATATAACGTCATGCTTCCATATAAACGGATTTTCAAATTAGGTCAATATGCCCTTTTTCTCTCTTTTTGAAAAAGCTTACAGATCTTAGCTGGGTACCAATCTGCTGCTAAAATAATCTACTCTTAATCACCTGACATTTAACAAACTCTCTGTGTGACTCATTCATATGTTGAAAAATTCAGATCCTTTTTTTGTGATCAAAGGTAATTTCTGTGTCCAAAACATGACTTTAACCTTTCATTGTGTGATTAAAGCACACCCTGCTCATTTACCTCAATTACTGAGGCAATAAATAAGATGTTGCAATCCTCATAACCTCTGCCATTTTCTGTTTTTAGGGAAATAAGATGACAAATAGCCTTTCAGATTAAAATGTTATTATTATCAGCAATAGTATACTGTAGTCCAATCACTTTCTACAGTGTTTGTCAACTGGGAATTGTCAATAACATTTACAGCCTACACTGAATACATTTCAACTTGACATACAGACACATTATTATGCTTTTTTTAAACATTAAATGATCTATACAGTAGTTAATGGAGTGGAGGTGAGTAAAATATACATTTTCAAAAAAATATTATTTAATCACATTTGATATAGAGACAGATGCTTAATTTTTTTAGGGTTTAATGACAGTAAACGGTCTTCATTATCAAGTCAACAACACTGAGCAACTGTCATTGTTTTAATCTTAAAAGCAGTCTGTTAAAGCTTTGTAGTGTTCTCTATATTAGGATAAACCTTAAAGGAGTGTTGGTTTAAGAAAAAAGACAGCTGCACTCAAAAGGCCAGGCATGCAGGTTTTGACAGTGTGCATTTTTGAGTTCAAACCCTAAAACAAAACAGTTCTTTTTGAGAAGTAAGTGCAGTCTGGAGTAAGGCCTGATATGTACATGAGGTCCTGAAAGAGTTTCAACACCTTTACACATCCAAACAATTCAAGTTTGATGCAGAGAAGCAGGGGGATTTCCTACTTCTCTACTGGTGTTAGCATCCTCCAGAGAGCCTGTAATCACTTTATGATACATTACGTACAGTATATACATGGATAGATTAGTTGTGGGGCGACATCTATTGCTGGGAAGAAAGCAGCAACAACCCCATGGAAATGACTAATCAAATCATTTCTTTGTTACAGTTTAATGCCGGACCGACATCTCAGGTCCCCACACTTGCTAAGATAATAGTTAAAAAATCTATATTTTTGAAGGCAACAAAAATAAATACTTCAGGAATTAAAAATATCCAAAGACAGAAAATAGACATTTGAAGACATAATGATATCTCCTTTGTCTGTATGTATGATTGTTGAGTGATTATTTGCATAATGCTGAATATGTTAATACCCCCCCCACACACACACTGTATACCTGACAATCCCACAGCAGACACACACGCACGCACACATGCACGCACACACACACAAACACACACACATGCACTGTATACCTGATGATCCCACAAAAGACTATATTGCCCTGGCTTTAAATGGGTTGCTCTAAGCACTGCTGTTATTAGCCAGGATCGTCTGTGGAGGGTGTCATAACACATAGAAAAGGGTTGATTTTACTGTACATGAGTTTAGAATAATTGAGCTTGTCAGTGTTATGTTGACACTAAGTCGATGGTGCTTGTTTAGGGCCTTCCTACAGCACAGCCTGGGCTCTTTCTTTAGTCTTTTCCTCCTCTTGTCGCTTCATGGCCTGGATCACAGCAATCTCGTTGGCCTCTTTCTTCTGGTTCCTTGCTTCAAATAGCAACCTGAATCAAAACAACAAAAATGGAAAATAGGTCTCAACAGTACGCAAACTGTCCCATTTAATTTAACTTAATATGTTTTGCCCATTGGATAAAATATAAAATTGTCTATTTCAGCCTTTGTGACTGTTTCTAGAAGTTGACAGGCTCCTTTTTAACCTGTTTTTGATTATCCTCTGCACAATGGCATCCGTAGTGAGGCTGTTGACACTGTCAACGGTACGTAGAATTCCTTCCCTCCTCGGCTCCTGGATTTGAAGAAAAAATTGCGCATGGATGTGATATATCATCTCTGCGCATAACTGTATTTCATGGAGGTGTTTTTATTAAAAAGCGGTAGGTGACAGTATTTAGAGTCTTACGGCATAAGGGTCAGATCCATCCTTGTCGGGATATATTTCTGTCTTTCCATGGCATACAAGATCCACCTGTGGATAAAAACATGTGCTATTTTGTTCACTTTTGATTGCAGAGAACATTATTATCTAGTGGTGAGAGATAACTCTATGGTCTGTATTTACCTTGAAATGGTCCAGTAAATCTTTTGTGACTGCAAAGGGTGCACCAATCACTACTTCTGACACATACTGTGTAAAAAAGCAACACAACAAAATCAAAAATCAATCACCCAAAAGAAATTTCAGATAAAGAAGACATAGTTGTAATGCACTATGTTGATGGTGGAAGAAGAAGAAGAACCTACTCGACAAGCCAGGACGCTGAGCGTTCTCTCGTGGACATTCATAATGGGGTAGTTTTTCCCTTTGTAGCGGTTCACCTCCTAAAAAAAATGTAAAATGTCACAACTTGATTCAGGGAGGCAGTGAATGATTTACACAATTGAAAAAGCCAAGGAGACTCACCTGATCGAAGTGCAACCCCACTATAATGTATGGCTTTTCTGCAAGCTTATGCACTGCTTCCAGGAAGTCCACATGGCCAATGTCTGATAGGAGACTAGTCAAGGGTGACTTAGTATTTTATGAAAACAGACTTTTTATAGCAACAGTTCACAAAATTATGAATTCACACCATTCTGAAAGTGACACCACTGCTTTTATAAATGACAGTTCCAGAAACGCTTCAGTTTACTAAAGCGTTCATGCTTTTTGATCCAAAGGTTTTATTGTTGTAAGCAATATTTTTAGTGAGGTTCTAAAATGATACGAAAAAGGTCAAATGCTCCTGCCACATAGATGATGGTGTCTCCGGGTTGAGGCTCCTGGCCTGAAGCAAACTGGATGATCTTCTGTGAAGTCTGCAGGAACTGAGACACCCCCGTCCAGGGACTGTGGCCCTTCTGACCATGTGAGCCCCGTAATCAAGTAACAGGCACAATGAGTACAAACAGACCGTAGCAACCAGTTTCGACACTGGAGTATCAGAATGCTGGATCCTCACCACCACCTAGTGGTGTGAGTAGTAACGTCATCTCTTAAATGCTCAATAGATCACTTGCCTGTCCCCAAATCTCCAGCACATTTATTCAGCCCTCTCCAAATTCACAGCGCTTCTGTGCCAGTCGCAAATGTTCTAATGTGAAGAGACCCTCTAAAGCTTTCACACTATTTAAATCCACAGCATGTTAACTCTGAGTTAGGTTCGCTATCCAGGAACAGAAGTGGCATTCACTGTTTACTGGCACAGCCAGCAACTTGATTATAAAGTGGGTCCACAGTAAAGGACTTTGTTTAATAATGGTTGACATCTGGCCCACATAGCAACTTTAACAACTTGAAAGTAAGTAAAGGAAAAGGAAGCTAAAGAACCAAGCATTTGGTTTTTACAGATATGCTAATTGAGAGTTTGGTAGTAAGCTGGGTATTGGCTATAAACTAGGTGATGACCAAAGCATTAAAATTAGCTGTAAATATGTTTGGTACATACCTTTCCAAAGTTGTCTGTGTGCTGCTGATAGTCTGAACTATCCTAAAGAGAAGAGAGGTTCAAATTAGGTATAAATAAATTCATCTTTATTCATAATGCACTTCAAAATCCACGTTACAAAATTATTCACAACTCGGCCGCATAATAAAACAGATGCCAAGTCATAAAATTATCAGGTTTTATTTGGTGTATAAAAACCAATACAGTGTCTGACTTTTTGTTCAAGGAAACAAAAGAAAATTCTAAGGAAATTCCAACTCAAGTACAATTAGGAAAGTGTTTATGATAAAAGTATGTTTTCGGAGGGCCCTAAAGAAGACCACTGACTCAGGACAGATCATTCCAGAGCCTCGGGCCCTGCAAACGCTCTGTCACCTTTTGTTTTCAGCTAGGCCTCTGGCTCAGAAAAAAGACCTCTGCCTGAAAATCTCAAAGTTGAACGTACATTAAGAGGTCAGGGATGTAGGCGCTGCATAGTGGCAGTGAGATAAAGACGTGTAAAACGGTCTTGTTATCTTTATAAAAAGACTAAGGCTGTACTTACAATGTTGCTGTGATGTGCTTTGGTCATCAGTAGCATTCTGCCAACCAGATCTGTGGTTGAAACTCCCTGGGTTCTCTTACACTCCCTGGAACAGCATAATACACAATATAGCAACTTAAGAAACAATTACACAACATACTATCCAGACTGTTATTATCTTCTGCATTTTTCAAAAAGGAAACTTGCCTGTACCGCCCTGACTTCTTCACCTCCTCATATGTGTCTTTCCCATCCACTGTTAGTGTTATATCATCTGAAACAACATCATACATGACATACTGCTTCCAGAAATCAACAGAGCCCTGCATGTTACCTCAACCAAAAAACTGTGATCTAGCATTATACTTGGAAATGACCAACGGTCTTTATGGCTTGTGAATCTGTGTGTGTCTAAATGAGGACAAGAAGTAGTGATATACTGTACCTCCGTGCACACAGAAGTCACAGTTGTACTTGTCGAGGGTCTGGAGAGTGGTGACATAAGGCGCTCCTTCCACAACTTCATCCACCCATTTTATGGCCCGCACCATCTTATATCTTTCTGCCTGAGTGAAGACTGGCGGACCCTTGTGCTTTGCAATCTCACCTTGAAAACAAAACATGTACACAATACTGTTGTTGACACACACAAATAAAATGAGATCAATAGAACAGAGAGACAGAAATTTCCATCTGATAAGCAGTTTTTATAGTGACGGAATGCAGCTCCGCCTTCCTCCTTAAGATATTTTCTTATCACTTCAGCAGAGGGATAGATTGCTGACAGCTGTGCTGGTCCTAACTATGAAGTCATTCTTGGGTATCTATACTGTATACTGTATGTCTATGGGTAAGATGTCTATGGGTAAGATGTAATCGCTGAGTAAGTGCACTACTGTTACAACAATCCCTGTACAGGGCACAGTGTTTGCCTGCTACTGACAGTACTGAAGAAGTTGAACAGAAGCTTCAGGTGCCATGGCTCCACAGACTCATCAGCTCCAGGCTGAATCATTAAAAGAAGGAGTTAGGAATGACAAAAGTTATGTGCAGATGACCTAGGCCTTAAAGTGAGGTGTAGGTGGACAATAAGTCAATGGTTCTGAGCCTTACTATCTGTGTGTACTCCAACGATGAGGTAATCTCCCATGGCCTTGGCCTGTCGCAGCTGGTTGGAGTGGCCATAATGGACCATGTCATAGCTGGGAGGATAAGAAGATAGAAAAGTAACATAAAAGTTACATAATGCTAGGGAGGTACAAGAGCAATAGGAAAGGAATGTTTTCAAAACAATTGGTTGGAAAATCAAACAAAAGAAAAGGATTTCTTGAATTATAGTCATAATGTTTGGCAGCCAATCAAAATTAAAACCAGTCCAAAACTCTTCTCCGGTGCACCATGCTTTATTCCCGACGATAACAAGATAGTCGCAAACAACTGTTGAATAAAGCATGGTGAAATTAGAATCTGCAACCCCTCTTCAACTCTTCTAAGTTGTTCAATGCACCAACAAGCAATGACAAACTGGAGTGTAGGAGATCACTAGATGTTTAGTTCATGGGCTGAAACATGCATAACCCCTGATATTTCTGATATTGTCAACCCACCAAGGTATTTCACGCACTTCATGTGATCTGTTAGATATGTTATCAAAGTCTAAACATAAAAAGTCAACTGCAGAGTGTGTTTCTTCCTCCCACTGTACTCCACCCAGGCTTTGATACCATCTGTAGATAATTAGATTAGCCCAGATTGGAGACTGAGATTGTAACATGGTAATCTAAAATGGTAATAGAGAACAGATGGGCATTAGCCTTCCATCACTATTACTACTGCCAACAGCTGACATCAGTCTGATCATTTTTCTTTCTGGTCTACTTGGAGCATGATATTGTCTAATATTCTCAAAAAAGAGAAGAAAGTGACTGCAGGTGTCACTGAAGATGCAATACGCTTATTAGACTCAGATCACTGCTACAGTTGCTACAATAACCATCAGCAATTTTGTAGCAACCATTAACTTGGAGAATAACAATAATGACAACATAATTGATGGCTGAAGGGAAAAAAACACATTCAAATTGGCATCTGTGTCCTCTTTAGTTCATTAAATTACACATCAGCTCTGTCATGGGTCAGGTGCAAAACAGCCCTATGAACAGCATCCTCAAAAATCAATGAGAAAACCGATGAATACTGCCCTTACTACAGTTTGTGCAAAGCCACAACGGTAACAGAATCCCATGTTGTTTTCAGCCCCAGGCTATGCTAATGAAACATAGCATATGTGCCTTGCTGTGGTGTCACTATAGACCGCCTGACTAAAAACAGTCTGGACTGCACTTGAGTTTTATTTTAACACAAAAAATAACAATTACCAGACTATAGGGACTTTTTTTTATGTGATTCAGATGTATCCACTATACTTCAACAAAGAACGAGAACCACAAAAAGTGTTTTTTCTGTGCGAGTCTTGTGCTGTCAATCTGTTGAATTAGGATCCGTGTGTGCAGGCTCTGAGGTACAGAAGGAACAGAAGAATGTAGTAAGGGGGAGCATTTGGAGGTGATGAATAGGAAAGAAAACTCAGAGTTACATAAGACCAGGAGGCTGTTTTGGGGGGTGTTATACTACCTAGATGCCCAACACGTGTTAACGTAGTCCTGTTGTATTTTTTAGCAGGGATGGATCATGACCGAGGGATGATGAAATATTGATTAGTGTAACCTGTTAGTAGACACCCAAACAGCACATACGCTTCTCAAGAACAGAGTGATAGAATATAATTGGATATGTGCAGGAAATACCAGTTAGGGGAGCACAAAACTCATAATCTTGACATTTTGGTTTTCTTTTAATTCAAAATTTAAAATACCTGGAGTGATCAGGATATGACTAGTCTCGTATAAGGGCTGGAATGAATAAGAAACACACTGTTACTTCACCGAGGCTTTAAATAGCACATTTATAGTCTAGTATGGATTAACTACCTTAGCGGAAACACAGTGGAAGAGGACTTTACACTCTTCCTTGATGATGCTTCACTGACAGCTAATCTTTAACCCCGTCACCTCTTTTTAGGGTTGACAAATAAGCGCCTTTGTGAAGCAAAAAAGGGGCTGGGTCAAAGATTTCTCAACAGATGACCTGATTGTGCTCTTTCCTTGAAATCTTCCTCTCATACGGCTGACAACGCTGGATGTCAGTAAGAGCGTGGTGGCATCCAGTAGGGCTTCAGGAAACAATGTGCTCAGTGAAGGGCATCGGGCACGGCTGCACGAGCCACAGTGGCCATAGCAGGTGTGGGCAGGAGGGGTTAGAGGGGGTTAATGACATGAGCTCTGTTGACATTGGCTCTCTTTGCATGCTCACCCCACCGGTTAATATTCTGGCATCCCAAACATTCTGAAACATTCCATTAAACCATGGACAGGCAGCCACACCTAAATCACAGGAATTCTACAAGAGAAAGCCACAATAATCCTGGCCTTACTACACAGGATTTCAAAACATGTGTTTTTCCAGTGTACCATGGAGCCACACTCTGTCCACCAACGCTTGGTGTTTCTCCCAGAGGAGGAATCCCAAAGGCTCAATTCTCGGGCTGCAGCTAATGATTCATTCTCAATGATTAGTTTTGTGTATAACGAAAGATAATAGTGAAAACTGCATATTAGTATTTCAACAGCTAATGGTGACATATTCAAATAGCTTGTTTTATTCAGCAAACGGTCGAAAACCAGTCAGTTATAATCACATATGGCAACAAAAAACATCAAATCCCCTCACATTTGAGAAGCCAAATAGCCATAATTTGAACCGTGTTTTTTCTGGATAGAAAGGTTGTTGCTGAGTTTTTCGAATATCGGGATAAACTACAAACAAAATTCCCTTTCTAGTTTAGGTGACCTAAGGGGAGGGGAGCCCTCTTAAAAGTGCCAAGGTGAGGTGACTGAAATAACAGACTGAGCACAATACGTGTAGTAGGCTATCTGAGATGACACTAAAACCTTTTCCTTCCACCTAGTCCAGCCCATTAAACCTGTTGAGTGTACTGAGCATCATTAGGCCTGAGTGGCCAACAAATAAGTGGGACTGTAGTTTTATAGACAAGGAGAAATTTGCTGCTGTTGTGTGGTATTGGTGATATATATTAGTCAAGTATCATCTGAGCTGGAGGAGCAGAGTGAACAAAGCCTGACTTAGTTTTTAGCTTTTGTTTTACATGTTCTGTTCTGTTCTCTGGTTAGGGCTGCCCTTCCCACAGCTGTACACATTAAGCACCTGTATTGTATCAAAGACCGTGCCTGGCGCTATCTGAGCATCTTGTTGAACTTTAATACAATCACTCATAATTCCATTACAATACTGAAAGAAGACACCGTGTTTTGTCAGTGTGGCATCATGGAAGTAATCCCACAAAAAGTCAAACTAAGTATGTTCAGAGTGGCCTGTTACCAAGCGGTCTGAGATGCATTATGTGTAATTGCAATGTTCTGGGTTTGAAAAAAAATGTATGTGTGCATTATCATTCTGTGATGTTGTCTCAATAAATCTTTTCACAGCAAACATTCTGACTTTCCATAGTTAAGGATGGCTCGTTATTCAGTTGTCCTAGTAACAGAGAACCAGCATGCACAATACCTGGACACTGAAACTAAGGCATTAATATTTTGCAAGCTGTAAATATGGTATAATAAATCCTACTAAAAAAATCCTACTTATAAAAAATGACATGGTCACAAACATTTTCCAGTAATTAAAACTATTGTTACTGTTTTATTTAGCGACCACATCCAATGCTTTTTGGCCGATTTTATCTGAAACAACACATACTACATTCAACATTTAGTCATATGCCTTTAATCGCATTTTAATTATATGACTGCTAATTCTATAGAACTGGCTGTTTCTAACTTAAGTAAAGGTACTTACAATACATTGCAATACACAAATTTGGCAGACAATGTTATCCAAATCCCGTACAATAATGTGTCATTGCCAGTATACCGGTAAACTACAGAGTATACTACATGGCAGTAATGATGTGTTATGAGAGATATCCTGATGTTATTATATAATAATGTGTCCACTGAGGAAGAAAATTGAGACTAGGATGTCCCAGTAATAATATAGGGTAAAGCCCTGAATTACAGTGGTTTATGCCTGGCCTATTGCAACTCTCATGGTAAAATACATAAACGAGAATATTCAATTAAAAGTTTAGTGTTTACTGACATCTTTGGAGAATGAAGCAGCAGTCCCGAGAGCTGTAACCTGCAGCAGGCCTGTCCCGGTGGGGACATAGGCTACAGGCTGACACGTTCATTCTAACGGGTTTTCATGCAAACGATGAGAACAATATT
>NC_045747.1:9746961-9764307 GCF_008692095.1 Etheostoma spectabile
CATCATCATCATCATCATCATCCTAACACCATTTATCATCCGGTAGGTTACTCACCAGCCATCGCACCAAACCCGGATTCTTCGCCTCCTCTTCTCGGGACTGCAAGCTGCAGTGCCTGGGGTCGACCCTGCGTCTTTCCCGGCTGCTGTGTTCACTTGGTGGTGGTGATGTCCGTTCTTGATCATTTTTTCAGTCTGGTGGGTGATCACTTGAAGTGCAACTGTAGCTGCAGAGCGACTTCCTCCAGTTAAGATGATGAACGGTGTCAGTTGTGAGTCCCCTTTCAGTGCAGGGCAGCCGGTTTGTGTGTCGGCAGCAGCAGCAGCAGCAGCGGCTCCAGCGGCAGCAGTGCGATGCGCCAACGCCTCCTTCATCGGCGACGCAACGACGCACATCACGCTACGTCAAGTCGGCCGAAGAAAGCAGAGAAACCACGACGGGAAGGAAGCACTTTTAATAAAACTCCTCGAAACGGATCGCTGCAGTTGTTGGTTTTATTTTGAAAAGACCAAAGATGTGATGGTTGTTCAGTATGGAAGACTTGACACAGGTTGAATCGTACGATGTGGCGCTGGTGCACGCGGCCGACATGTTGTTACATAATAGCGGCGTATTCGACTGTCATGT
The DNA here is from genome assembly GCF_008692095.1 of Etheostoma spectabile. Taxonomy (NCBI): domain Eukaryota; kingdom Metazoa; phylum Chordata; class Actinopteri; order Perciformes; family Percidae; genus Etheostoma; species Etheostoma spectabile. The sequence continues at coordinate 9,747,590 of NC_045747.1, forward strand.
GACAATATCTGGATTCCCACAGAAATAGCGGCTATCTGCCAAAGCTGTGTTTGATGACGTGCCAGTTTGTGGTCTGTACGTCCACTTCAATTTTCTGCATGTTATCCGTCTAAAATAACAACCATGTATAGAAAAGATATTCCTTTTATTTATTATAAGTAGCCATATGTGCTTAGCTAATGAGCCAACAATTAGTAGGCCTATTGGAGACATTCTTCCGTTGTGCTTCTGGGGAAATAATCAGAAATAATGACACGCTACGATGAAATACGATGATAAAGATAACATACAACAAAACAAAACAAAGGTTAAAGAAATTCTGACTGTTAACACACGTATTGTTATGTATTAATTTAGCATATAAAAAGATATAACTCTCAATATGCAAATATAGCTATACATGTCATATCTTTTTTTTTATACATTTCTCTTGTGTTGTTCTTTCACATAACTAAGACTATAGAAGTGTAAAAAATAAGCTAACTCAATTATTATGTTTGTGTGTGTGTGTGTGTGTGTGTGTGTGTGTGTGTGTTTCCCTTGGTGGCACCAGCTATCAGTTCGTTAGTCTACGTTTTTTTCTGAGACCTGGAGTGATACTTATTGTGCAATTCGAACCACATAGCCGATTTATAGCGTTTTTATGTCACAGCTATGAACCAATCAGATTGCTCGATTCGAGCTATTTTCGAGCTGTTTAATAATAATTACGCAAGCAAACAGCCCTGCAGCAAATGTTTATCTTATTAAATATTGTGTATCCTACTTTACATTTCATGTTGACACTCTTACCAGTAAACATTCAAAGATAATTGTGGTATTTGTCCAATTACAAAGTGTCAACGAAATCTAAACTGTTAGTAGTTTGCATACGACTGCACAGGAGTTTCTGGTGTTATAGCATGGATAAGGTAGGGCCTACACACTTACAATTGACCTGCCTGAACAATAATAACAATATAGTGTGTGCAGTAAGTGTCACTTTGGGGTAATATTTCATAGTTTCAGAAGGACTATAATAACAATATAGTGTGTGCGCCGTAATTGTCACTTTGGGGTAATATTTCATAGTTTCAGAATCTCAACAAATGGGTTGAAGATATTCCTTCTCGGATTGATAAAGTAAAGATGCACTGAAGGGGAAATCCTTCTGATCAGAGCATGTGGCGTCATCTTATGGAAAACCCTTTAAATCCATAGACAGTAAATGGTTCAATCACACAAAGCCTTTACACTGAAGAGCCAGCAGAGGGAACCCCAGACCCACATATTGCCTAAAAGCTGGATCAAGGTTAACTCCTCACAAGCAGTAATATTTAACATCCTGGTGCCGGTTGTTTAGTCTCAGGTTTTTCTTATTGCTGGAATGGCACTGACTATCTGAAAAATCATGGTGTTTGCTTTGAATCCCTCATATGCACCATCACAACAGCTTTACGTGATTCAAATAATTGCTGATGTGAACAAGGAAATCCACCCCTCGCCCAGTGTAGCATCTCTAATAAACAGGCATGTCCTCTGCCACGGTGACATTTGCAGAGCAGAGCCCCATGCCAAGCTTTGGCAGAGTAGACGTGCTAAATGAACAGCCTCTCTGATGGAGATGGCAACATTAATTGTACAGCAGGGCTGGGGTCTGAGAACTGGGGCAGGCACCTGCTGCAGAAGTGGGTGAAGATGAAGAATGCTGTCCTAGATTGCCCACCAGCTCACCTTAACCCAACCCGCCAAATTAATCAACTCTTCAGAGGCCATCCAGTTGTCTGGGGCAGGCATCCAGAGGAGGGAGACAAGTCGGTTTTAAGGCACAGGTCAAACAGACCTGTAGGAGCCTCTTCAATTTAAGAGAAGGAGAGAACAATACCACGCTGCAATAGTGCAGAGGCTCTGGGGTTTAGACTTGCCCTGCAGGATGGAGAGGAAAATGTAGCTCGTCTTCAGCCATCTGTCTCTTTGTCTCCGCATGTTCTCTCATGAGATGCGTTTTGAATGTGGTGGGGTTGAAACGCTGCTGAGGAGGGTGATGTTTGATGAGGTGCGCTGAGACAGAGGGGGTTTAGGAGGCCCATGGGGAGCACAGATGACTAACTCACTACTCCTCCTAATCTAGGACAAGCACACCTAGACATCCTTCATGACTCTAATGTTTTACTCGTGTCGGGCCAAAAATACGTCCACTGAGGTTAGCCAAAGTGGGTCGCCCAACGGCTTTTTTTGGATCACAGAAAAAGAAATCGTGCCATCTAAATGATGGCTGTCGTCTAAAACCCACCCTGGATGGCAAAGAGCCTTCCCCGCCAGTTTATTTTTACAAGTATCAAACTGGGTCAATGACGCCACAGAATATGAAAAAAACAATTTCAACAGTTTTTAAAAGCCTCCAAAGACAGAGTAGAAGTGCTTAAAATCCTTTTTCAAAACATTTTTATTGGTCTTATAGAAAATAAAGTAAGCTGTATCAACAAACATACAATATATACATCAATAACTTAGACACCTCAGAGAATCACGTTTAAATCCACAGTTGTTACTGTATATATATATATATTATATATATATATTAATACATAGTACTTATCTACAGATTGCAAAAAGTACAATAATTTAATTTATAAATAGTTACCATTAACTATTGTCTGTTTTTATACAAATTACTGCAATATTTTATTACAACCCATACAGAAAAATAAGAAAAAACAGATAATTAACTTTGTGTTACTCACTTGAGTCAGATTGTTATACCTTTGAAACACAGACCCACTCCACAGAGTGAGAGCAAGAAACCTGCACAGTCAACTGTTTTCAAAGCATAATTTAATGAAAAAAGCCAATGTCTCGAGAGCTATTAAGTTCAACTTCCACACAAGTGCTGTTATTTATCCTCTCTAACATAATGCTTGTAAAAAATAAACAAGGAAAAAGCTATAACCAATTAAACATTAAATCTGCAGAACAAATTACAGTGTTAAGATCAATTTCAAATACACACTCAACACATAATGAGAACAGAAATGCTGTGGATGATGCTACAGCAACACACACACACACACACACACACACACACACACACACACACACACACACACACACACACACACACACACACACACACACACACACACACACACAATGCATGTGGCCCTTATGACAGAGTCTATTGTAGCATCCATTTCCCTCAGTGCACAAACATTTATATATTAGCAATATCTTTCATTCATTTTTAAAGTCCAATTTACAGATCCGGTAATTCACCTAATTTAAGACCAGAGTAATCGGTGAGTAAGGCTTGAGTGCAATGATTCCTTTAAAACACTGTACACTATTACAGTTTTAACATGTTAGCTACTATAAACAAGGGCCAATTGCGCTTCCATTCAGGAATTCAAAATCCGAGGGCAAAATAAATAAAAAAACACATTTTGCAAAGAACCTACAAAACAGCAAGAATGATTAAATAACAGACCATAGTCACTTTGACAATATTTTACTCTTACATCTACTCTTTCACACCTTTCCACTGAGTTGCATATTAAGGGTCACTTTTTCACAATGGTCATTACCTACTGTAGCTACATACTATACACCTGTATGTGTGAGAAAGAGAGAGTCCTCATCTCTAGCGGAGATCGAGAGATTGGTCGACGGTGCAGCTCAAACACCTTAGAAGACACTTGACACAAAAAAGATTCACTCCACAAGACTGCCACAGCAATAAGGACGCCAACATCAATACTGGGCTATGTCAAGAGTCAGATATATATTTTCCCACAGTTAACCAGTCAATGTACATAGCTAAGCATGTTGAGGATAGGACACTTGCACACAGACAGTATAACCAGCACCCAGGTCGCTAGCATGGAGTTTTGCTGAGGCATAGTTTTGAGACTGACTGTAGATTAACACCTGGCCAACACTATAAGACATTCTGACCAGCAGGAAAGTGGGATCCAGATGAAGTGCATTCTGTTAACTGCTTTCACCTTGAGGTGTAAAACTGCTCCGCTGTTACATTCCCTTTTAGAGGACCAGGAGAGTGATGCGACACTTGGCACAGAAGGAGCGCTGCTGGCAGCAGTTTATGATTGTAATTCTACATGGTCTTGCTGTGTCTGAGTGCAGATTGAAGCCCTTCATGACATGCTTATTATTAAAAAAAGAGGGAGGAAAAACATGAGCAGAGCTGCCATCCCTGCCTTTCATCTAGAATGGTTTGTTCATTTTTAGAGTGACCTGTTTTGTCCTGAGCAAAACAAGCAGGAGCTTAGTGCATACAAACCCTCAGCCAAACCCTCCCGCTTTAAATCTGACAGTCTGAAGACCAGTGGGTCAATTTACACAAGTTACCCTTTAAGGTTATGGATGCAATTGTATCGCTATAAGCTTGAGAAAGTTACTCGACAACAATTGGGAGGGGAAAAACACTTAACTTCACATTAAGTTTAGTCTGTGAAAAGCTAAATTTGAAGGGTTATTAATTGATATTCCTATGATCTAATTCCAACCAATGAAGTGGCTGAAATGGATACTATAAACAAATCTTCCCAACACTAAAATCATCTAGCTGCAGGTCACAGAGGATGTGTTTAGAGGGCATCCAGCACTAGGTGCAACCCTTATTCAGATTCTGCATTGACAGTATCACTTTAAGCTTCAGTAAAAGTCACTAATTCCATTTAACCCGATTCTGTCTTACATGGCTCAATGGGGTAAACTCTTAATGACATATGATTTGTAACTAACACCAAGGAAGAGGAGGATATCACAGATGCCAATACGCACAAAGACAATTGACCTTGTTTACACCACCTAGTTTAGCTCTACAGATTTGTTTTAAATAGCACAGCATTGACATCTATACAGTGAACGACACTGCCAACTTGTCACTTAAACATCACATCACGCGCTACCCCACAGTACGCGCCTAGTCACTAGAAAAAAGCTATCAGACTTCAATAGTAAGCCACTTTCGGTACAATTGCAAAAAAGATGTCACAGGATTTTTTTATGTTTTCTTTATCTGTATTTCTATAAACAATGGAAGGTAATCTACCTAGTAGTAAAAACCAAGAACTCAACAATAGACAAAGTTTTCTACACCTTAACAATTCAAACAGTAAAGCTTGTGTAAAGATTTTCTTTTGGAAATATCTGACGGCCCCGGTCAACAAGTAATTACAAAAAAATGCAATGTATATATATATATATATATATATATATATATATATTAAACAAAACAACTTGAACATATTTTCTCTATGAGCAAAAATTATGTTTCAAAATGTTTGTGGATTTCACTGTCCCCACAAAACATGAGGATATTACTGTTATAACATTCAGGTATTCAGCTATTGTAAAAGAATCTTGTCATATTGGAATGGCACTCAGCTCTGGAACAATATCATTAAGAACTGCTGATCATTTTTATTTTTTCTCCACTTAACCATAAATATGCAAGACCTCTTTGTATTTTCAGTGCATACGTATATTATTGCATCTACCAGTCATATTGATAATGACAAGTTCAATAAAGCCTGTCACAGATAAACAGAAATGAATGCTGGATTTGGGAGCATTATTTCACAATTATTTTCTTGACAGGCGACCAACAAAAATGTACTAGTTTTGGGTTAGTCAGGCTGTTATGAAGACATTTGGAGTATCCACACCAAGAGCTTGTGACCGTTGTCATTTATCCAAATTTAAGTCAGTGCATAATAACAACCAAACTGGTTTAGGGGTGAGGACTAATGTCTGAAACATATCGTTGTTTTGAGACTTTACAAATGCCAATTCTTAGGACGGAAAAGTCTTAAGAGCTCAGTCTTAAGGAAACAGACACATCACACACAGTACCTTATCAAAAATCAATAACGGTCTGAATTTAATTCCACTTTGTACTTTTTCTACTCAATATTGCTATCTTGAGTATTTGCAACCACTATCTGCTTTTTATATGAAATGTTTCAGTATTGTCAATACGTCGCTATTCTTCAACAACTAACTGTGATGTCCTAAAGCCCACAATTTGACTGTGTCACTTTAAAGCAGAAAATGTCTATTTGACAGGTACAGACTGCTGAGTATTGCTTTAAAAGTGAATTTGGGAAGCATATTGTTAGTGTTAGTGTCAAGGGTTGAAACTGAGAACTTACACAGGTAGTCCTGCGGCATGTTACAATGCACTGACTAGTTTAGTCTTGAAAAACTTCCTCCCGCCCTTTCTGCTACTACGACCTAGCCTCCGTTTTGGATTTGACGATGGTGATGACGCTGGTGGCACCTCCTTTACCGGGGATGAGTGGTCCTATGACAGAGGCCATAGGTCCCCTGGCTGAGGTGACAGGGTTGCGGGCCACAGTCCTAGCAAAGCTCTGGAGGGCCTCATACTTTGAACGCAGAGCGTCCAGCTCCACCTTCATGCTGGCATTCTCTGTTGCCAGCTTGTCCACTTCCTGCTGCAGTAGAGCCTTTTGCTTCTCCAGCTCCTCTTTCTGGGTGACACGCTTCACCCGGCAGCTGGCAGCATAGCCCCGGTTCTTCAGGGTACGCCGCCGCTGCTTCAGCTGAAGGATTTCCTCCTTGGTCAGGCCCCGTAGATGCTGGTTTAGCTCCCGCACTGACATGGTCACCAGCTCGTCATCGGTCAGGCTGGTGCCATTTTCCCCTGGCTCCCGCTTCACCTAGGGGTGGGGATTAGTTAGTTATATATATATATATATATATATATAAAAAGCCATTACACAGATTTTGTTTTATCCTCTTCACATGCATGTAATTTATAATCATACGAATATCTATATTCAAATGATGCCGATTACAATTACTGTTGATCATGTTGACGTGATGTTAATGGTGATGATGGTGATGGTGATGACGTCAGGGGGTGTTAACTCTATATGTAGACCTCACCTGAGCCAGGTGTGTGTGTGTGTTTGTGTATGACTAGAGAGCGGAAGGACAAACAATTTTTCAACTGCATTTTGTGAGACAAACGTTTTTTTTTCTTTTTTCTTTGTTTAAAACAAGTTTACTTATGTTGCTGTTGCAGTTATGAAATAAAGAGACGGATCATTATGACACTACAAACAAATGTGCGTTGATTGACTGACCGCTCCTACAATTAATTGGAAAAATAGTTTGTCCTTCTGCTCTCAAGTCACACACACACACACACACACACACACACACACACACACACACACACACACACACACACACACACACGGCTGGCTCAGGTGAGGTCTACATATAGAGTTAACAACCCCTGACGTTGACGTTATCATTATCGTCATCACCATCACCATCATCATCACCATCACGTCAACATGATCAACTGTAATTGTAATCGGCATCATTTGAATATAGGTGTCCGTATGATTATAAATTACATGCATGTGAAGAGGATAAAACAAAAATCTGTGTAAAGGCTTCAACACTCCAGCCCCTAATTGACCGGTAAAGGGCAATTCATACATTTATGCATGGGAAGCCTACACTCAAGTCCTTTGTGACAATCTTGAATAATAATATATATATATATATATATATATATATTTAAATCATACATGCTAAGTACCTTCAAGGCCTTGTTTCCCTTGTTTATGGTAGTCATGCCACGAGAGCCGCGTCCACCTATACTGCTGCTTGGTCTGTGGGTAAGAAATGTCACCATCAGTTTACAGAATAATGCCAGCAGGAAAAAAGCTTGGAGGAATGAAGAAAGGAGGAACATTTCAGTGAAATAAGAATGTATTTTCTGGCAAAGATGCTACAGCATGACAAAGTCCTTCAAATACACAAGGCACAAAGTGGGTCAAGGACTTATGACTTCCTTACAAGGGATGCAAAGTCCGTTCAGCAAGTGGTACTTTACTGTTCTATTGCTGCACCTGTCACTATGAACAAATACCTTGGTGGTATGTATTTCCCCCTCCACTATTGGTCTCTCACTTGAATCCTTCACTGCATTCAAACATCAGACATTTAGTTGACTGGCAGCAATTCACAAAGATTTCTTGGAAAACAAAAATATTTGTTAAGTGCAACCACTGAGAGCACAAACAGGGGATGTGGATGGACTAAAGCAAAGCATTCAGCCTTTCTGCTGTACATACAACCTCACCTAAAACATATCACAGAGGGACACAGGGCAGGCTTTAATCTACTGTACAAGCTATCCAGTCACACCTGTCTAGACAGGGCTGCACTGCAGTTTATTCTTTCATGCCAGTACTGAGGGAACACCAAGAGAAGCTTTGCAGACGAGACATCTAACCTACTGGTGTTAAGACAGACATAAGACTGGGTGCCTTCCACCGTGTGAGCTCTGCCACAGGATATGTACGTACACCCACACCCACACTTGTGGCCCCGAGTGCTTTACACTACACACAGTACATGCAGTGTCAGCGACACAGGCACCACCACAGTCAGCCTAGCCAGCACTTTGCCTCTGTAAGCTGATTTACACAGCCCAGCAGTGTGTGTTTGCACTGAGCACATAAACAAATGCATGTGGGCTTGTACAACTTTTTAGCAGGTAACAAAGGAATCCAAAAAAGAATGAATCGTAGCTCTGAAGTGCACTAAAATGGCCAGAATATTTCCATGGCAACAAACGGGTGATACAGGTGAACCAGTCACCTGAGCCAAACAGGCAGAGACAGACGCTTGTTAAAAATGACCTGAATACGACACTATCACACAGGCTGGGGACATAACATGAGGTCAGATTGTGACTCGCATTCTTGATGCTTTTACTTCAAAAACTCCTCTAGCTTCTCATAAAATGGCAATGTTTCCCAGTGCTGCAGATGCCCATATAAAAAAAAAAGCCTTTCACGTTCTTCAGAGGACTTTTTAAATGCGATACTTTCATCTCTGTTGAATTGGCTATGAATAGCTGACTGATAGTAACACCTACCTTTCACCGGCCTTTGTGGTGACTCATTTCCAGTAAGCATTTGGACCACAGATGCAAAACATAATGGGATAATGGTCTGCCTGATGATGCACAGCTAATGGACAAATAGACAGGAAAGTACTCCACTAATAGCTACTGAGATGAGAGTATGCAAAAACGGCTGCTTCTGCCAAATTTCAATATAAGCCTATCATTTTCCCCTTAGCCGCCTAGACGCAACATTGTTCAAAAACCAGTTAGAATCTTGAAATTGCAGAGAGATGACACATTGTCCAGGTTGAAGAGACGTATTCTGTCACACAGCTGTGTAGGGTGACACGGTAGGCATGGCTTGGCATGGCTGAAAGCTCACCATATGACACTGTGGAATGATTGAGCCCAGGCTGCAACCCTCTAGCACAGGCTGCTGCCAACAGACGGCTACCAATGACAGGGCATGGCAGCACAACACAGACAAGGTCCAATGCACAGCTGCTCCCTTCCACTACCAGGCATGTCATACCTCACAGAGACAAAGAGGCATGCTCACATAAACACAGAGATGAAAAGAAAGGAAAACCACACCTATAATCTTCCCCCAAAAACAACGTGACAGGGAAATTTGAGCTGATTTGATTGCAAAAGAATGCCTTTTCATTTGTTCACCCTCTTTACAGTCGCAATCGAGGACACTAGACACAAGTGTCTTTCTTGCACACATGTACTGTATTAACTCCTGTAATGATGATTACTCCGGATGATTTCAAGTCTTTTGTGTGTCTAGCAAAAGGAGCGTGAGACTTATGCTGCAGCTTAGAGCATAGGGCCAGTAGAGGTAGGGAGCAACGCAGCCAGGGACACAGACGTCTTTTGTAGGTGCTAGCTGAATTCTTATGAATCGCTTGGAAGAACGCTGACAAATCAGAGCTGATTGCTTGTGAAGGAGAGACATCACACCCACAGGAAATAGAAATCGCTGAGTGTGGTCACCCAGAGAAAGAGAAGGAGGGGATGGTGAGAGAGACGGACAGAGAAAGGGAGACAGGCAAAAAGAGGGTGAGAAGAGAGAGAGAGAGCAAACAGCCTTGTGAAACATGCAAGCTCAACACATTTAGAGGAGCTTGAGAAGAACAGGTTGAGAGAGAAAAAAATACTGATCTCAGCAAGGACCAAAACCAAGGTGCCAATTAGGAAGTTGTGAAGTTGAACTAACACGACGAGAGCAACCCAGCCAACCTTCAAAAGCTGTCTGTGTTCATCTAAATCTATAGAGAGCAGCTCGCGAAGGTGGGGTCGGCTGAGGTTGAGACTCGGAGGTGGGGGGGGGGGGGGGGGGGGGGGGGGGGGGGGCTCTATTGGGATAATTGCTGATGTGACATGATAGGTCGGGCCTTCAGCCCGTGTCATGCTTTAATGATCTCATCCCCGCCACAGAATCTCTCCAGGGGGGCTGCCAAGGGTGGACACCATTAGCTAGAGGACCCTTTGTTGAGGGGGAACCGAGGCTACAGCATCCACGCACTGCGTCCCCTGATGAATATTTATCACTGTCGTTCACCGCCAAAGGTGGGGGTAGGAGGCAGCGGTGGGGGTGGGTGGCTGAATAAAGATGCTCAGGAGGTGATTCTTCAAGGATACATCCAAGGCTCTTCCATCAACGACTGTTTCAAAATGGCGGTAGGCTTGTGGGGGCGGCAATGGGGGTGAGGGGGTAGATTTCTGGTACTGGAGGTGGCATGCATGGTGGTTCAGGGCTGCAGGGAGTGCCATCTCCACTTGACAGCGGTGTAACAAGATTATCAGGGCCATAAGACCAAACAAAACCCCCCGCAACCTGCCTCAGAATCCAGATTTCGACAGCGCCTGCTCTCTGAATACTAAACATGACTAGGGAGGACTAACGGGGCGCAAGCTTTACTGAGACATGACAGCGGATTGCATATCACTTAACTAAAATCACATGCACATGTATCCACACACAGAGAGGTTACAAAAACCACACAAGCACATATGCATTTAACTTGTCATGGTCAATTCTTGAAAAGAAGCGTCTGAGCACTTGGCACTGGCAGCTTGCTAATGAAGTGAACAAAACTAGACAGTGGAGGTGCATGCTGATGAAACACTGTTTTCAGGAAAGCACAGGGAGCATTTAACAATGGCAACTCAGTTCTGTTAAACAAATAACTGAATATCTCACATCAAACAATGCATTTCACCCCAGAAGAGCAGATGCACGATTTGACTCATGTGCTTAGTTTAAATGATTTTCCTCTGCTATGACTAGTCTAGACTTGTAAAGATTTGTACGGCCACAGAAAGAGCCATAAAAGCCATTGCCAAAATGTAAATTAGGCCTTAGATTATAGATTTAGCGACATTTTCAATTCATTGCCTTTGCTAAACCTGCACATCTTAGACAATTAACACAACACTAAAGAAGAGAGCTGGATGTGAAATCAGTAGGATCACCTATTCAGTTTCCCTGATCAATAATGTATGAGACTTGTAGCCTCTCGCTCCATTATCATGGACTTTCCACAGGAAATAGAATGATCATAACCACAAAGATACTGAAAATCACATGATGACATAAGTGCATAAAAAATAAAAGAATTGTCAGCACTTTGGCTCATTCATTTAAACCGTGGGCCTATGTGTTCTCCGTGTCTACTTGCTCTGTCAGGAGTGAGGTGCTTTATGGAGACAGCCAACATTTTCACCGTGTATGCCATAAATAGCCATTCTAAACACTTCAGTCAACTGATCGGTGCCACTACTTTTACTCCCTCCCTTTTAATTCAGAGTCAAAAAGATTGTCTAGATATTTAGATCTAATCATTCCTCCCTTCAGCTAAGTAAAGTCAATTATCAAGCAAGCTACATGTGTTGGGCGCCATTTAACCACAAATTAAAAATCAGACTGCTCTGGAAGAGTTACTGGAAGACTGGTGTAAACTTGTGTGTGGAGAAAACACAGTGTGTGAGTGTGTCTGTGCAAGAGAAAGATTCGATGGGAAGAGGGGAGGGAAGCTATTAACTACTAAGTATTCAGAGCGTGAAATAAGAGTGACAAAAAGAGAGAGAGGGGAAATCATTCAGCTGCTTTCAGAGGGAAATGTGATACTCTTGTAGTAGAGGGGAAATACTAAGCTAATACTTTTGACCAGTGGAGGTTCGGGGCAGCACTACAATAGTGCTTAACCAAAATCGTATGCCTGCCTGACTATGACAGGGCATGAATAATTGAAGGGTTAAACGGTTGTTAACAACAGTCTGTACATTATCATATCATTCTGACCGGCAAATGAAGTCCTGCTAGATGAATAGACAGATGCTGAATATGATATTTAAATCAAAATGCGCTATAATCAACAGATCAGCAAAAAAAAAAGAAGAAAAAAAAAAAAGGGCTTTCTGAAAACAAGCTCTTTTCTCACATGGTGTAAATAAAGATTTGAAAAAGACAGACTGAATTTCTACACGCTGCAAAATTAAAGAAAAAGAAAAATGTGCATGCTTTTACTTAATAGCATGCTAAACTTGGGCCAGTAGCTTTGGTAGCCCTAATGTTTCCAATTTTACTAAACATTGTATTTTTAAGAGCAGGGTAGATGATGAGTCCTTGAAAAATTGTAATATATTAAACGTAATATATTAAACGTAATATAATCAATACATATTATAATAGTAATATTGCTTCGAATTACAATTATTTTTGATACGATCATTTCGAGATGTCAATGTAAAGAGATCATAATAGTCAAATTTACATTTAAAGCACCGGCATTTTGGCAAAGGATTTAATCAAAAAAATTGTAGTCAAAAGATTAGACCTTCCTTTCAGGATTAAAGCAAATGGCTTTGGGCTAATAAGTATTATTATAACAAATGTGGTGATTCTCAATCTCAAAGTTATTGGCAAATATTGCTCTGTTTCAACCACAAAGTAAAGCCAGACATTTTTATAATTTATATATTTGATTTTATTGTAATAAGGAAACAAACAGACAAATACAGAGAAAGTTAACTAACTGTAGAAAATCTGTATCTTTGTTTCCTGGTGCACAATACTCCACATTATTTTTTAAATACACACAATCATTTTATTATTTTTTCTAAAAGATTTACATACATGGCCAAACACTTATTGTATTTGATAATTGTCACAAGGTGAAAATAGATATCATTACATGATGTACTATGATAAACACAGGCTATATGGAAGCTTCTATGGTATACAAATGGATGCAGTCGATTTGTCTGGAATTTGCATATAGTTGCATAAGAGATTTTGTATTTTTTTAAGTCACTGATAATCTGAAACTTATTTAAAGGGACTTGGGATTGACAGTTTATGTTGGTGTTCAATACATACAGAATCTATTTCCAAGTTCAGTAGCTGTGGTATACTCTCAAAGCACCTCTGTTAGCACAAGTATGAACGGAGAAAAGACTTCATTGGCCTTCCACAGTATCTGCCTGGAGGACTTATTATATTAAACAGGAAGAGAATAGCTCCTGATACCTCAGTCTTGCACTGGCAGAGGAAGTAAGGGTTGCAGGCAACCCACACACAGGCAAAATATCCACGAGCTTTCCAACACTGGTTGCATACATATTAAATGCATATTGCATTGACCTCACAGCAACAGCGCAGCCTTTGCAGCACAGAAGGCAAAACTAGATCAGATAAACACATTTTTCAATATTTAAAGTAAAATTATACTGAAACAATTCACATCTTTGACTGGTACAACTGCACAGCTATGTCTAGAGGTGGATTATCTTCCATGAAAACACAAGTCTGTGATCATGCGATCAAACAAACAGAGCTTTGCGGCATCACTGAATAAAAACAAAAACAACAAATCATCTTATTTTTCCTGTGGAGTGCTTTGATTCAAATGCAGTCCGTTACTCAGAGTTATTACCTGGGCTGGAAGTAACAAAGATGCTAATTTCTATTAATAGCATTGCCAGCACTCAGTTCAAATTATGGCAAGTGATTGATGATGTCTGCCTACAGGATATTTGATGGAGCTTTACACTCAATGTGGTTGTCCAAAAAGACATGTCACTTTAGAATGCTATCTGAATTAATGATCATGCATTCAGTACCAAGAATTTTAACTCCGGTTCTCAATGTAACCTACTTCTCAATTGCTCACACATTTTAGCCTGAATTACAGCATATGGTGTTTTTTCACTGCATGGCATCTACTCGACTCACCTCGACTTAACCTTTTTTGGTTTTCCATTACGAAAAAAAGTCCCTGGTACCTGCTAACAGGTACTTTTTGTAGTACTAGAAAAAGGTTGTAAGCGAGCTGAGGCGATACCAAAAGGTGACGTGAAAACCTGCAGACTACTGATTGGTCGGAGAGAATCGTCACTAATCTCCAGGCCTCCTGGTTCATAAGAAACTAAATTCAACGTTCTGTGTGTGCGTCACGTTAGATCGCGGCAGTTTCCTGCTATGACCATGTATGACCAGCCACGGCTCGACTCACGCATGAGGCGGTACTCATCGGCAATGGAAAAAGGAGGACGGGGCACTGCGGTTGGGTCAAGGCAAGGAGGTACCAATAATGGAAAAAGACACTTTAGAAAATTAGACACTATCAATTCAAAATCACATATCAAAGACGGTAGAAGTGGAGACAAGATAGTTAAAACGGTCTAAATGATAAAACTATTTTTTAAGAGTAAGGTCACAAGTTTGATCCCCAAAGCACCGACTGTGTCCATCCACAGATGAGATGAAATATTACTTAAAACAAGAAACTGAACTTCAAACTGTTCACCACAGGAGCTTTAGCTCAATGTAAATAACTGAATAAATTTCAAATAACTAACAAGTTATATTTAGCAATAGAGATTACCAAAATACAGCTTTATTGATTTTGGTTTTGTCATTCTGCTTTTTATTTTGTATGAATACATGCCTGACATTTATAAATGTATAATATTGTCAGTGTGTCTACTGGTGCCAGTAAAAAGATATTGGCTGGACAGAGCAAATAATAAAAACATGAATGCTGGCTCCTGTTGCATGTAGCATAATTTAATGAGGGAGAGAGTACAAACATAGCATTTATTCAAGTCATTTACAAAAAATCTTTTTGTTTTTATCAAGATCCAATCTAGACAGTACTAATAGCAGTCTAATGATCTGCCTGAGCTCCTTTCCAATGTGGGTTATACAGTGCTTAACTTAGAACAAGGTCTGGTTATCTTTAACCTCCTTGGAACATTTTAAACATATCCAGCCGGAAAAATATCAGAACATTTAGTCTTCCAAAACTCTCATAAGTGATTCTTCCCTGCCTCCCTGGTTTATTTTGACTTAGCCTCTTGTGCAAATATGCATATGGTTAAATCACTTGTTTTACTGTCAGTTCACCACAAATATGTCTCAAACATTAATTTGTCAAGATAAAAGTAGGTTGCATTAAAAACAGCAGCCAGTGCACGGCTCTATGCTTCTGCTCTCTATGTTCTGTCCAATATTGGCTAATCTTAATTACAAACACACGAGAGCAGCTATGAACATGCCAAGTCTAACTCAAGTTCCAAACAGAAATTCATCAAACACACTTGCTACTCTGTCTGGATGAAAGTATTACTTTGAGAAGTGGAGCGGGCATATCGCAATGCTAAGCAATCATAATCCGCACTACACTTGCAAAAGGTTTCATCACCAACATTCTCTGCCTATTGCAAAAAAGGGAGAAAAAAAAACTATATTGATCTTTTTCTCCCTTCCTTCCAGGCATTCCCATTTCCCTGTGCAGCTTAAGCAGCAATTTTGTGTACAAATCTCACATTTGTGTTTCTTCCTGGAGGCTACTATTTGTCCTGAATAGGGGTAACTAGTCCCAAGTCACAGCTGTGTTAGCCATGCGGAGGTGTTGGTGGCCAGACTGTACTTTATTCTGTGTAAAGTCTTGCCTCGTGTTTCATCAACCTCAAATATCCCTCCCACCCTCCACTGCCTGCCCAGTCTCAGCAACGCCACTGCGTACGAGTTGTGCACTCGGTTCACCTCTATGGGATCCAGCCTTATTTTATCTTCGCTACCTCAATGCAAGAGGTGATAAATCTCAAAGCTGATCTCCACCACTCCCTGCCTCCATCCACACACCATTGCCAGCCCCATTGGGCTCTTATATGGGCCCTCATCTGTTCTTGTTACCTGCAGAAAAAGGCAGAGATGGACATTACGCTTTATTGCAAAGCCGAGCTTCTGATGTAGGGCTGGCCTGTCTGCTAAAACACACTTCAATGCCCCGCTCGCATGAACAGAGATGATGAAACAAGTTGGATATCTGAGTAAGAATGGGCAACTTCTATCTGTTTAGCCCTGCCTATATGCTCAACAGTTTCCAAGGTGACTTTTCAAATTGCACAGAGATTCTCCATGGATAATTCATTACCTGCTCACCATAAGCGTGCACTCTAATATGCAGCAAATTTCATCATGTCACACACACAGGGAAACAAGAGCATCTGCCAAACCAAAATAAATCAAGTGTTATACTCACTTATATAGTTATAGTGCATTAAATATTTTTACAAGCAAGCTAGAACACTATAGGATTTAGCGTATTTAATTACAATAAATAAAAGGCATTCACAGTACGCCAAACACACCAAAATACCTATTTCCTAAACCAGCATTCTGTGTTTGTTTTCAACTTCCCATACATCCCATAGTTACACTTGACCCAATTTTAACTGCCACTGATTGCAGGACTCCATTATAACAACACAGGCATAATATATTGCTTATCCCGCATTTTTTTTTTTTTTT